>NC_059161.1:7794734-7974014 GCF_019923935.1 Bubalus bubalis
ATGTATGCCCTACAGATATAATGATATTACAGAGAAATGTATAGTCTTAAATATATTTGTAAGAATGGAAATTGATGAGTTAAATATTCTTCAACACAGGAAGTTAGAAAAGGAAAATGAGGAGAAATTAATGAAAGAAAAAGAGTAAAGAGGTTTAGGAAAAACAAAAGCTGGGTTTTTTTAATTGCTAATAAGTTAGATAAACCTCTGGAGATACTGATCAGGAAAGAAAAACATTATGCTAAGTGAAAAGGGGGACACACTCATCAATTCAGTGGGAATTTCAGGATCATAAAGAGAATAATTCTAGAAAAACAAGTTTGAAAAATAGATGAAGTGGGCAATTTTTTTGAAAATATGAATTTCTTAAAAGTCATTCAGGAGTAGTAGAAAACTTGAGATGACTTATTACCATTAAGAAATTTCAATCAGCAATCTAAACAGATTCTCATAAAAGAAAAAAAAGATGGTTGAGTTTCAAAGGCATCTTCAATGAACACATAACTCTCTTAGAATAATACCTATCTGATGAAATATATATACATAGTTTTTGTTGTTGAATTCAATTTAATACAGCATTTAGCTTGGGGTTTCTGCATATATGCTTATAAGTGAGATTTGTTTATAGTTTTATATTCTTATCTAGTTAGTGTCAAAGTTATACATCTCAAAAGAGAAGGGTACTTTTCTTTTGTATACTCTGAAATAGTTTATGTAGCATAGGAATTGTTCGAGAGCATGGGAAACATTTTGTAAATTTCTAAACCAATCTCACAAGCTCAAACCAAGCTTTCACAAGCATGTATGCAGAAATGCCAGATTAAATATGTTCATATTGAATGTAGCAAAAAAAGAATATGTGCATATATTTATACATACCTACATATACGTATAGAAATTTAGATAAAAGCAGGAGTTTTTATGACCATTTCCACAGGCTGCTGTATTCAAGTATTGGTACTAGAAAAGATCTTGTTTTTATTTGTTTTACAATTAATTTTTGTTGTATCTTAAACCTTATCGGTGCATCTTCAGTGTTAATATGAAAAAACTTTCTGTATGAAAGAGAAAGTGAGAATTTCGCCCTTTTCCCCCCACTCTTCATTAGCCAACCTGAATATCAGAGCTCTGCTCCGTGAGTGTAGCAACATTCCCTTTCTCTGAACCATCGTTTCCTTTTCTTTGGCTCTTGCAAAGCTAATGACCTCAGAACAAACCGAGCAAAGAGACAGAGGGAAGTAGTCACGGTTGCTGCAATGGCCGCAGCGTCACCAGCTCCTCAGTAGCAGGGGTGATATTCCTCACTGAAGGTCACGGGGAAAAATGCAGGGCAAACAGCTCAATTGAACAGGCTCTGTAGTAGACATCTGCTTTTTCTGCCTGGCTTCCATGTCTTCCTGTGGCCACAGTATCCAGATTTCGCTTGGGAGACCAACCTGCCCCTATACTTTGGATGAAGTGACTTCAGTCTGGTTGGAGCAATCAGGATAGCTGCTGAAAACTATCTGGCAGCTTGGAGCAAAGAGTCTACCTGCAAATAAAGCCAAATTTGGGAAACAAACCCAAAGAATGGGAGAGAACTCTTTTCCTAGTGACACGGGTTGAAGCCTGGACCCATGAGCATCTGAAGCTGCCCTTGTGTTAACTGTTGTATTACAAAAGCCGTAAATTCCCTTGTGTGTGTTCAGCTCGTGAAAGTTGGTAGTTTGATGGTAAGTGCCAGAAGCTTCTCAGCACCAGGCTCCCCTGCAGGGAGGGAGACAGACTGGAGTTCTGCAGGCTGAAATGAGTCTCCTTCCTCGTTCAGTGCAAGGGCCCCACACAGACAGGGGGAGGGCTTGCTGCTACCTTCCAGCTCTCTTGGTCCTCCCTTTTGGATGATTTTTTGTCTCTGTCCCTCCTGTGTTTTTGGTAGGGAGCTCTTGGTGGCCTCTGTAACCTGTTGCTTTGGGGGCAGACCCTGTCTGGGAAGGCCACTTCTTCCCCTGCCAGTAGCCATTGTCTGTGACTTGCAACCGGAAGTATCCTGATTCCAATACCACTCTGAAATCCCATCCCTTGCTTACTCCAGTTAGGTTATCCTTTAGAGTCAATGGGTATTTTTACCCCTACCAAAATACAGGATGACTCTCCTTTACACTGGATTGGGGAGGGAGTGGAAGTGGAAGAGGGGTCAGATGTGGAGCAGTTATGCTGTTCTTGCTTCCTCCTTCCTGAAATTGCCCGTGGTGGGCTTCCCTGGTGGCTCAGTCAGTGAAGAATCCACCTGCAGTGCAGGAGGTGCAGGTTCGATCCCTGAGTCAGGAAGATCCTGGAGGAGGAAATGGTAACCTACTCCTGCATTCTTGCCTGGAGAATCCCAAGGGCAGAGAAGCCTGGCGGGCTACAGTCCAGAGGGTTGCAAGAGTCAGACACGATTGAGCGACTAAACCACCACCGCATCTCCTCCTTACCTTGTCTGACTGGTGCTCGTGCCCTGGGGCTGGGAAGGGCCCTAAGTGTTCCAGCAGGAGACTGTCCTCTGGTCACACTTCAGCACCCTCTGTGCCCCCATTGCCCCATTTTTAGGAAAGTGTAATGGAAGCATTTCATGCTGTGCAAATTACCTTAAAAACCAGAAAATATCTTCGAGGCACAGGGAAAATAAATTCAACGTGAAATATTCAAATTCATCGTAATTACCACTATAGAGTTCAGCAGTTTTACCTTAAAAATACTGAGTAGAAGTGGTTACAAGTAAGGTGAAGTCAGTTTAGTATTAATAAAAAACTCAGCACATTTACCTAATAGTTCTGTTGTATTATATTTTTTAATCTTATGCTTTTCTCTCTATATTTACAAGTTCCTACATGTTTTTAATCTATTAGCATAAGGACATGTAATGGCTATCATAAGCACTAATTCTGCTTATGGTAAACATTATATAGAGTTGGTTTATTTCTCAGAGAAATTAAACCATTTTTTTCCTACAGAATTGCTTATCATCCTTCACCCTAGGGCAGAGGACTCAAGAGGAAAGAAAAGAAGTCTGAAAAAGAAATGAAGTATTATGTTATATGGGAAGAAGTTATACTTTCACTTTAGGGAGCCTGTGGGACAATTCCTTTAAGTAGACCCAATTATGATTGGGATTTGTTTGACTTTGGGTTAATGACCTGCAGTTACCGCCACCAAGGCAAGCCCTAGTGATAAATTAATGACGGAGTCTGCAGCGAGAGTAGGGAGAGATTCCTGAATGCACGCTGAATGGAGCAACTTGCCCTGAGGAATCGTCGAAGGAAAGATGCCACTTGAGTATAGAGTATCTGTATTTAATTTGTCTTTACTCCAGTTACTCTATTTACATTGTTACTCTCTGCTGCTTTCATTGTACTCAGTGGTCTCCATGCACTGCCACACTTATGTCAACCCTGGAAAGGCAGTTTCACCAATGGCAGTGGAAAAGAGCATGAGATTTGCACTTTTTTTAAGGTATAAATTCAGAATGAACTACTCAGAAAATAGTCTTTTTTCTGTTAAACACTAACTATATTTCAGCAGGGCTTACTGAAATAAAATGTGATCACCGAGGATCTTACCACTCTTTCTTTTTTTGTTGGGCTTGGAGACAAGGACATTTTTGCAGCAGTACATGGGGAGATAAGTTAGCTGTTTTTCTTAGGAGCAAGAAAGACCTTTCCCAAGACTTTTCTGGGACATCCCTTAATGACCTTAATGGGTGGATAAGAAAACATTAGCTCCATATCTTATTATCTGACAGTAGGTTAACATGAAAAATACTATACTATGAAAAATGCATTTCACAATATTCTAACAGATGCTCCGAGTATAATAGCCTAATGTAGCAAACGCACCAAATGTGCTTGAGCATGTTTCTGACACTATTTTCATAAGTGATGATATATCCTAATTGAAACTTACTAAAATTATGTTTTCTACTCCAACTGTCATGAAAACATACCAAACTATGTGTTTTGTGTACCCATGATTTAGGAACATAAGATGCATCTTTTTTTTGGCTTTCTCCTCTGTGGTTTAGAGTTAGATTTGACAATAGGAGACTTTTATCCCTCTCAATATTAGTCCAGTGAGTTTATACAATCCCCAAGTAAGTATTAATTCTTCTTGATTACTTGTATAAGCCAACCTAAATTCAAACTTGAAGACTTGTGTAAGACATATTTAGATTTTTAAAATCTAAACATCTAAATCTATAATTTTTAAATCTAAAAATTTGTTGTAGAATAATAGTATTATCAGTTTAGTTCAGTTCAGTTGCTCAGTCATGTCCAACTCTTTGCAACCCCATGGACTGCTGCACGCCAGGCCTCCCTGTCCATCACCAACTCCTGGGGTTTACTCAAACTCATGTCCATTGAATTGGTGATGCCATCCAACCATCTCATCCTCTGTCATCCCCTTTTCCTCCCGCCTTCAATCTTTCACAGCATCAGGGTCTTTTCAAATGAGTCAGCTCTTCGCATCAGGTGGCCAAAATGTTGGAGTTTCAGCTTCAGCATCAGTCCTTCCAATGAATATTTAGGACTGATTTCCTTTAGGATGGACTGGTTGGATCTCCTTGCAGTCCAAGGGACTCTCGTAAGAGTCTTCTCCAACACCACAGTTCAAAAGCATCAATTCTTCAGCGCTCAGCTTTCTTTATAGTCCAACTCTCACATCCATACATGACTACTGGAAAAACCATAGCTTTGACCAGATGGACCTTTGTTGGTAAAGTAATGTCTCTGCTTTTTAATATGCTGTCTAGGTTGGTCATAACTTTTCTTCCAAGAAGCAAGCGTCTTTTAATTTCATGGCTGCAATCACCATCTGCAGTGATTTTGGAGCCCAGGAAAATAAAGTCTGACACTCTTTCCACTGTTTCCCCATCTATTTGCCATGAAGTGATGGGACCAGATGCCATGATCTTAATTTTCTGAATGTTGAGCTTTAAGCTAACTTTTTTACTCTCCTCTTTCACTTTCATCAAGAGGCTCTTTAGTTTGTCTTTTAACTCATGCAGTGAATCCCTTTAGGAATGTCCAAAGAAAGCCCTAAATATTTTTATCATTATTTTATCCTAAATATTTTTATCATATTTTTATACAGTTTTTATCATTATAAATGTTATATCCTTGTGTCATGTAATTCTTTCATTAAACCTTTTTTCTTGCGAAACCAAACGCATAGAGGGCTTCCCAGGTGGCGCTAGTGATAAAGAACCCACCTGCCAATGTAGGAGACAGAAAGATATGCGGGTTTGATCCCTGGATCCAAAAGGTCCCCTGGAGGAGGAAATGGCAACCCACTCCTGTATTCTTGCCTGGAGAGTTCCATGGACAGAGGAGCCTGGCAGGCTGCAATCCATCGGGCTGCAGAGTCAGACACGACTGACGCAACTCAGTATGCACGCACACAAACACACGGTAGAAATTGCAAAAGACAGAAATGTACAACCCATGTACCTACCGTCCAGGTCAGGAAATAAGATACTGCCTGTACCCCCCAGAAACCCCCTGTCCTTTCCAGTCACTATTTCTTCTCTCCCCACCCCTGGGGTTAACCACAATTTTGACTTTTAAGTTAATAACTTTTTTACCGTCGTTATCATTTTACCATCTATTCATGCATCATGCATCTGAAATACTTAAGTTTAGTATTATCCTGGTCTTGCTTTGGTTTTCGTTTTGGGCTTTTGTTGGCGAAATTTAAATAAATGGAACCATATAGCTAAGTATCCTTTTAGGTTCAGCATTTTTCACTCAAAATCATGTTTGTAAATGTAGTTATAATTAGTTTCATTGCTGTGTAGTGTATATACTGTATGTGCGGTATAGTTGCTGTATTTTATGAACTCACCACAAATTGTTTATCTGTTCCACTCTTCGGGGCCATTATAAATAATGCTGCTAAGGACATTCTTTCATATGTATCTTGGCAAGCATTACACATATTCCTGATGGAGATAAGTATATGGAATTGACAGATATTATGGTTTGTGCATTTTTAACATTTTGAGAAAGCATCGCTTTACATTATAACCATTGGAAAATGAGGCCTCCCATCACTCTTTGTCCTAACCACAGTATTGTTTCAGCCCTTCTATTTGTTACATAGTGTTACCTCATGGTTTTAATTTCCTTTTCCTTGATTATTAATGAAGTTGAACATCAGTTCAGATTTTTATTGATTATTGTTTTATGAAAGTGCTGGTTCAAGTATCTGTCAGGTGTTTTTATATTGTCTTTTTCTTACAGAGCTATAGGTATTTGAGCTAGTATATTTGGAATTTGAGCTAATTGTGAACTATATATATTTCAGACCTCTGCTCCTACCTGATGATTTTGCCTTTCTGCTATCCTAAAAGTCTTGGTTGAAGCTCAGGAATTCTTAATTTTAATGTTGCTAGATTCACTAAACTTTAATTTATGATTAATGCTTTTCTGTCCTCTTTAAGGAAGTCTTCCCCTACCCTGAGATGGTGAATATAGTCTCTTATTTTAATGTATAGGTATATCATTTTACCTTTTATATTTAGATCTACAGTTGGGGTTTTTTGGTATATTTTGAGGTAGGGTTAATTTTATTTCTGTGTCAATAACTGGTTGTTCTATCACTATTTATTAAAAAGACTATCCTTTCCCCACTGCTTTATAGTTCTACCTTTGTTGTAAATTGCATCTACTATGTGTAGATTAATTAGTGGGCTTTCTATTTAATAATCTTTTATGCATTGTTTTATCACATTGTCTTAAATAATGTAACTTTATTATAAACTTTGATACTCAGTAGAGCGGAGCGCCCTATCTTATATTGTATTTATTGTGGTAAGAACATTTAATGTGATATCTATGTATGTATGTATGTGAAGTCGCTTAGTTGTGTCCGATTCTTTGCGACCCCGTGGACTGTAGCCTACCAGGCTCCTCCGTCCATGGGATTCTCCAGGCAAGAATACTGGAGTGGGTTGCCATTTCCTTCTCCAGGGGATCTTCCCGACCCAGGGATTGAACCGTGATCTCCCGCATTGCGGGCAGATGCTTTAACCTCTGAGCCAAAGTGTACAGTACAGTATTGTTAACTGTAGATTGATTGATTATTGTACAGCAGATCTCTAGAACTCACTCATTGTGCATAGCTGAAACTTTATACCCACTGAACAACAACTCTCCATTTCCCCCTCTGCCAGCCGCTGGCAGCCCCCATTCTACTCTCTGCTCTGTGACTATCTTAGATATCTCACATAAGGGAAACCACAGTATTTGTCTGTGACTGACTTATTTCACTTAGCATAATGGCCTCCAGGCTCATCCATGTTGTCACAGATGGCAAGAGTTCCTTCTTAAGACTAAATGCTATTCCATTGTACCTATATACTGCATACATTTTAGAATTAGTTTGTCAAGTTCCACACAAAAAGCCTCTTAAGGTCTTAATTATGATTACATTTAATCAATTTGGAGAGAATATTGCAAAATTGAACCTTAAAATTCATTAACATAGTATACGCAGCACTTTTAAATTTCTCTCAATAATATTCATGTTTTTCTGTATAGAGTCCTTGCATATCATTTGTACATTTATTCCTAGATATTTTATATTTTATCCTCTAATAAATGCCGTTTCAAAATAAGTTTTATTTTCAAATTTGTTGCTGGTATATAGCAATATATGGATTCATAAATTTTACCTTTGCAACTGTGATACATCTGCAGACTTTTTCGATTTCATGGTGGTGTAACTGTAGAGAATGCACATAAGGACATTCCAAGTCACTGTACCTTTTATTTCATTTTATTGCCTTTCATAAGGCTAGGACCTTCTCCAGCTGGAATCTCCAGTGCAGCACTGACTGCCAGTGGTAATAGTTGGCATTATTGTCACGTCCCCAATTTCAAAGGGCAAACACTGAACATTTTTACTAAGTATGATGTTATCTGTTGCTCAGTTTGCTTTGCTCAATGTTTATTTAGTGTTGAATCTAAGTTTATGAATGAGGCAATTCTGTGATTTTTTAATAATGCCCTGTCAGGTTCTGATCTTAAGGTTTGGCTCTTTTTGTTCGGCCACACCACGTGGTATGTGGGATCTTCGTTCTCCAACCACAGATGGAACCTGTGCCCTGTTCAGTGGGTCTTAACCACGGGTCTTGACCACAGGACCGCCAGGGAAGTCCCGAGGTTTTTCTGCTTTCTCAGGGAAACGGGGGAGTGTTTCCTCTTTTCCTTCTATCTGAAAGAGTTTGCATAAGACTTCTTTACCAACTGGGCCACAAGGGAAGCCCAAGAATACTGGAGTGGGTAGCCTATCCCTTCTCCAGCAGCTCTTCCCAACCCAGGAATTGGACCGAGGTCTCCTGCACTGCAGGCAGATTCTTTACCAACTGAGCTATCAGGGAAACCCTGCATAAGACTAGTATTATTAATTAGAAATCACTGTTTAAGCCATCCGACTAAAGTTTTTTATTTTCTGTTTGTTTTGGAAATTTGTTTAATTACTAATTCAGTTTCTTCACTAAGACTGTTCAGATTTTGTATTTCTTCTTGTGTCTATTTTGGTTAGTTGTACTATTCCAAGAATATGTCTATTACATCAGAATTTCAAATTTGTTGAAATAAAGCTGTTTTTACTCATCTTTTAAAATTCTCTTCATGGCCTATAGAATATATAGTAGTGTCTCGTTTCATTACTGATATCTTTTTATTTGTGCCTTTTCTCTTATTTTCTTAATTGGACTGTCTAACATTTATCTATTTTTGTTAATCTTTTCAAGTAACTTATTTTCATTATCTGACACTGTTTCCCCATCTATTTCCCATGAAGTGGTGGGACCGGATGCCATGATCTTCGTTTTCTGAATGTTGAGCTTTAAGCCAACTTTTTCACTCTCCATTTTCACTTTCATCAAGAGGCTTTTGAATTCCTCTTCACTTTCTGCCATAAGGGTGGTGTCATCTGCATATCTGAGGTTATTGATATTTCTCCCGGCAATCTTGATTCCAGCTTGTGTTTCTTCCAGTCCAGCATTTCTCATGATGTACTCTGCATATAAGTTAAATAAACAGGGTGACAATATACAGCCTTTATTTTTCTGGGCTCCAAAATCACTGCAGATGGTGACTGCAGCCATGAAATTAAAAGACGCTTACTCCTTGGAAGGAAAGTTATGACCAACCTAGATAGCATATTCAAAAGCAGAGACATTACTTTGCCAACAAAGGTCCGTCTAGTCAAGGCTATGGTTTTTCCTGTGGTCATGTATGGATGTGAGAGTTGGACTGTGAAGAAGGCTGAGCGCCGAAGAATTGATGCTTTTGAACTGTGGTGTTGGAGAAGACTCTTGGAGATCCAACCAGTCCATTCTGAAGGAGATCAGCTCTGGGATTTCTTTGGAAGGAATGATGCTAAAGCTGAAACTCCAGTACTTTGGCCACCTCATGCAAAGAGTTGACTCATTGGAAAAGACTCTGATGCTGGGAGGGATTGGGGGCAGGAGGAGAAGGGGACGACAGAGGATGAGATGGCTGGATGGCATCACTGACTTGATGGACGTGAGTCTGAGTGAACTCCGGGAGTTGGTGATGGACAGGGAGGCCTGGCATGCTGCGATTCATGGGGTCACAAAGAGTCGGACACGACTGAGTAACTGATCTGATCTCTGATTTTCATTATCGTTTAGGTACTCATGGGTTATTTATAATTATATCCTTAATTTCCAAATTTATAGGAGTTCTTTCTTCACTAGAAGACAGTTTGCATTTATAGCTGATATTTTTAAGATTCTGAATTATTTCCATCATTTGAAATTTGTTTGCTTTTTTAATACATATTTTTGTAAAAGTCTACTGTGAAAAAACGGAAAAAATATCCACTACGTGCTTGAGAAAATGTATATTCTGTAGTTGTAGCGTATGATGTTCTACCACGAGGTCAGTTTTACTTATCATGATATTCAAATCTTCTACACCGTTACTGTATTTATTTGCCTCCTTATTTGGTCAGTTACTGAAAGAAATATGCTGAAGTATCTATCCCACTGGTTGTAGATTTGCCTGTTTCCTTTCTAGTTCTGGCAGTTTTTGCTTTCTAAATCTTTGCTTTTGAGTCCATGCATGAAAATTTGGAATTACTTTATCTTTCTGGTAAATTTGAAGCATTATCATTATTCATTGTACCTCTTTATCTCTAGAAATGATTACTGCCTTGAAGCTAACCTTGGCTGATACTAATGTAGCTACACCAAATTTCTTTTAGTTATTATTTGCATGGCAAATATTTTCCCACCCTTTTTTTTTTTCAACTTTCTGTATGTCAGTGTTTTACATATCAGTTTATAAATAGCAGATTTTTTGCTTATTTAATCAAAGTCTGCCAATCTGTGTCTTTAAAGGCACAATTAAGACATTTACATTTAATATAATTGAGTCTAAATCTGTGTCAGTCTTTAAGGTCAGTAAATCTTCAAACAATTTTTTGCATTCAGGAAAGAGTTCATTAACAGCTATGAGTTTAAGAAATTTCTCTCTTCTCATTTATATACAAACATGCAAGAATTTATGAAACCTCATCTCCTGTTATTCCTTTGACTGTCATATGATCAAATGAGATCCAGAAACCAAAATATGCTTATAACATTTCTCGTCTAGTATTTTGGGAATTTTGCTTGCAACTCTTGTCTTTATCATGATTTACCTACCTCATTCCAACAGGGCATTACCAACGTATCTATTAATATATCTGTTTTTACAAAATACTATAAAGCTCTCGTTTTTTACGGCAGGGCTGTGACTCCCAGATGAGTGTGTCAGAGATGTCCTGCAGTGGGAGCATGTCCTCCTGCCAGTCTCTCGAACACGGCTCAGTCCCAGAAATTCTCATCGGTCTGCTCTACAATGCCACCACTGGAAGGCTATCCGCAGAAGTGATAAAAGGCAGCCACTTCAAAAACTTGGCAGCAAACAGGCCACCCAGTGAGTGTAAACTTTTCTTAATTCTAATGTTTTCCGTACTTACGGGATTCTAAGTGTTAGGGCTTCAATCCTATCATTTAGTCCTAGCCAATCAATAATGGTGTAATCATCAGCTAATCTATTTCATGTTTTCTATTTCTAGTCATTTGGGAAGTAGAAAGGTTTGAAAATCAAAATATTAATTGTAAGCCGACACGACTTTACATTTTTCAGCATCTTCAGAATAAATCAGCCCTATCATAGCCATTATCTTCTAATACCAGAAAAAGTTATGAGTCTTTTTTTAAGGTAATAATATTCCACAAATATGATGAGGAATATATTGTTAACTGAAGATGAATGTGTTTTCTGTCTGCATGCAGTACTATGAACTAATGTGTATCCTTCTGTATTTTTCCTTATTGTCTGCGTTAACAATTTTAAGGAAAAAAAATGTTTCTTTACATTTTTCCTCCTTGAAAATTATAAATCAGTACTGCCAGCAGAGTCTTATCTTAAATGAAATATGCTTTGCTTTTTTACCAGGACAAAACAAATAAGGAATAGTTTGATGTTTATACTGGATGCTAGGAAAGGAAAGCTAGATGGTATAGATCCCTCTACCCTATCCATCAGCTTCTCTCTCTTCTCTCTCATCTCTCTTCTAGTTCAGGAGGTGGGAAGTGGGTCAAGCACAGAGAAATTGTCACAGTGTACCTCCAAAACTGTTTATTGTTATCTGTAGAAATGAACTGGGAAAGTAGCAGCTTCTTTATATTTCTGTAAAATTAAAGCTGTTGATGGCCTAAACTCAAAATTTGAAAGGAAATCTTGAACAGTAATGGCACCCTTAAATTTGTTTCATGATTTCTCACAAACTTGCTGAAAGCAGTATTTTACTGCACGTAGCAAATGATTGTTGGAGGAGGGGAAACTTTTTCCACCCTTGAGTTAAATTTACTTCTAAGTATAACAATTATTTTTTCAATCAAAGTGAAAGGTCATAAAAATATATTTAACATGCCCTCAGTAGTACTGGAAGCCTTGCTTCTCACATACATCACACAGTGTATCTGTCCCTGCATTAAAAAGTCAGAGGCCAAAATTAGGTTTATATTTCTACCCTTGGACGAATGATCTAACTCACCTAAGTCTGTTTCCTTATGTTTAAAATTAAGGTTGTATCTCACAGGGTAATTGTGATACTCAAATCAGATAAAGGCACATAAAAAGGATGCAATTATTATTGTCCCCTTTTTCCTTTGAAAAGGAAAAATTCAGAGGAAGGAAAGATGCAATTACTAAACAGCTTTGGAAGTGTGACTTGGTTATCTTCATTAATCCACACTAGGAAAGCAAACTCAAATGGCCTGGGAAGTAACTTAAATGAGCAGAATTTGTAAATGAAAGATAAAATCATGGAAAGACCTGTGACAAATGCAAGGGAGCACTGTACTCTTGATTGAAACCAGGAGAAAGTTTTACTTGATTTGCTAAACTTTGAGTGTTTTTGAAACACTGTAACAGATAAAACATTATTTGGGATTACATTTAGTAACAAGCCAACAGTTTGCCATTCCTACTTTAGCCAGTAGTTTAATTTTTTGACAAATCTTTAACTTGAAATGCTAGAAAGGAGCAGAATGAGATGATAGGTTTGTCTTTCTGTCCTTGCTGAAGCCACTCTGATAGAAGCAGAGAAACAATCATCAGAAGTAAAATGAAGGATAGGGAGTAGAGGCAGGAGTAGATGATAAACAAGAGAGATTTGCATCCCCAACACAGAGTAGATCTTTCAGGTTTAAAGAATAGGTTATAGCAATTTCCATTATTTTAGATTTAGAGCTTCAGTATTAGGACAGTTACTGGTATTAGCTGGGAGGTAGCTAGGAGGTAAATACAAGTTAACATTAATCTTTATTATATGAAATAAAATATTTATAAAGTAAAATAGAAGACAGTTTTATCAGTTTGTCTACTGTATATAAGATTGTGACCCTTCATATATACCTGGGTTCTAAGCTTTGAACTGTGTTATAGACTGACTAATCCAGTTTTTATCTCAAAAGAACAATGGTAACATTCAGGAACAAAAATTTTAGTAGTTCTATTTTTCATAACTTAGTTTTATATTACATTGGGAGTAATAAAAGTGTTGGAAATGTTAAATATTGCATGGATAAACTTTAAAAATTAGCAAAATAATTATAATGATCTTTTAATGACTTTTATTCAGTCTTTTATAGTCTGATAATTTGCATGATTCTATGTTCAATGTGCTTTAGACCACAAGGATATCATTATAAAGATGTCCCACTTTAAAAGTGTAATTTTTGTTAAGATTGCAGTGACCTTAAAAATTCTCATTCCATGAAATTTACCCAACATACCCCTTTGTTCAACCCTCTACCTGAATTAAGATGCTAAAGTTTTGTGTTCTTCCACTCCAGTGAACAGCGTTTCCTCTTTAATTCTAACCTTTGACCCTCTTTCACCCAACAATTGACATCTGGTCATTATTTCTTTTACTGCTTTCCACCCCCTGTTGTCAGATGGACTGTTCTGTTGTCTAAAACACTTGATAGGTGGACAGGTTTATATAATCCGAGGTGAGTTCCTGTAGAGGCTAATTGGATGTTGTCTTTTCATGCAAAAACAAAATACCCTAAAACTTGCCAGCAGTGAAGCTGTCCACCATGTTGATTTCCAAAAAGTGCACATTTATTATCTGTGGTACTTTGAATAAAACTAACTTAGAATCTATCTCTGATTATGGATGATGGTATTCAGAGTATCTATAAAATTAGCAAAACTTTTAAAATTAAAGGTTTTGATTTTTATTCATTATATTGATTCATGTAGAAACATATATTTCATTAAGAAATATTGAAATTTTCATAAAATTGAAATTTTGATATGAAGTACACATGATGGATCTACATGCTGAAGATCATTTGCATGAGTTCTGAAGAAATTGAAAACACAGTTGTTTGGAATGAGGGTTTATCTCCTAAGTAACCAGGCAATGAACTGTTACATTTCACTTGGTACACTAAACATCATATCAACTTTTTTTTTATAATTCATGAAAATAGTTAAGATACCATACTTAAAACTTCACAGTAAATTGTGCCAAAAAGGAATCCTGTAGTATTTATTTTTAACCATCCAAAAAGCACATTAAATGTACTCTTGCATGAAACCAAGGAGAAAGTTTTACTTGATTTGCTAAACGTTGAGTCTTTAGTGCATTTGGCTTCATTTTGGGCCTGAAATGCTTTAAAAATGTATTTAAAAACCACATCCATGCAGAGATTTTTTTGACATTTCATCCTAAGCTGTTTCGATGTCATCTTTGCATTCTTGTCTTTCTCTTTTCCTCCTTACCATTTGCCTTCATTTCTATTTGTTTGTTTATTCTTACACTCTGAAAACACAGTGGAATGCTTTACAGTGTTGTGGCTAACTGAGCTTGCTAAGTGTTTATTAATGCTCTGATGTCCTGCTTAGTGAAGCTAAATGGGGGCGGGGATGGGCAGGGTGGGCAGTGGGAGGTCGGGGGTGGGGGGTCAGGGTAAGGGAAGGATTATGAGGTATACCTTTAAATTCTAGAAATAGTGAGGTTAAGATATTATTACCCCCCAAAGATTTTATGCCTACTTAGCATTCTCTGTACTTGTCACATTTTATGATCATCTACATCAAAATGGAATTACTAGATTTCTACTAAACATGGTATACACCATATCCTTATAAAGTATGAATACTTGACCTCATCAAGCGTTACAAGAAAGACATTTTGAGTTTGTTTCAAATGATATTTGTGGTATGTTTTGTTTTGTTTTGTTTTTCTGTAGATACATATGTTAAATTAACCCTACTGAATTCCATGGGCCAAGAAATGTCCAAATGCAAGACATCCATCCGCAGAGGGCAGCCAAATCCGGTGTACAAGGAAACGTTTGTTTTTCAAGTGGCCCTATTTCAGCTCTCTGATGTGACACTCATATTGTCAGTGTATAACAAACGCAGCATGAAAAGGAAAGAGATGATAGGCTGGGTTTCTTTAGGTCTGAACAGCTCTGGAGAAGAGGAACTCAACCACTGGACTGAAATGAAAGAGTCAAAAGGACAGCAAGTCTGTAGATGGCATGCATTGCTGGAGTCGTGATGACCAGGAGGAAGGAGCAATTGCAGTTCAAGGCAGCAGCATTTCTGAGTGCAGCGGTACTGTTACCTAGTCACCGTTAGAAGAGCTATTCTTTGAAGAATCATCTTTAACATTCTCCCCAAAAGCTTTAAATTCTGTGGAACGAACGTCTAATACTGACATTAACAAAGAAAAGATGGGTCTCTAGCAGAGCTTGCTTGAGAAAATGAGAAACTTGCATCCTCTTTGTTAAACTAACAGTCCTCCAGAGCTTTCAGAGCATCCTTTTGGTTTGAAGTTAATTTTACTGTAGCAAGAGAGCCAGTAATTTCATGAAAAGTCACGATTATAAATGATTGTGAAAATCAGAATTTTTAGTTGCAGCACTCTCTTAGTGTCACCCTACATATCATCCACAAAACTGGCTCGTCCCTGGTGTGTGTAACGTTCTTTAATATGAGAAAGTCATCCTGCAGCAGTCAAGTCTAATGGTGAAGGCTTTCAGTCACATTGTGAATTGTTTTATTTCAGATTATTTTCCTTTTTGTTGTGCCTCAGTTCTTCTCAGTAGCACTAAATCTAAGTGCAAGCAAGTATTCATTTTCATAAGGGAATTTTTTTATGTATTATTTTAAGAAAAGTTCACTTCTTCAATTGCCTCTGATTTTGCCTGATCCAAAGAGACCAAGTCACTGCACTGGTCCTTTGCAAGTCTTCTAGACAGGTTGTACTGTAGAACCATGTAACTTTCTGTTGAAAGCACTTCCTGTATTCTTGTATTCCAATGTAGGAAGCTAATAGAGCAGGACTTTACTTAAAAATCTCTTTCAATGATTGACTGTTTAAAATTGTAGTAATGTGAAAGTACATTTTTTTACAAACTAAAAAAATATATAGTGAATAAGCTGTTGAAAATTGAAAATAATTCAAGTTAAAGGAAATTTTAATCATCTGCTCTGAGTGTTTATTAACCAACACTGCATAAAGCAGGTAGCATTCAAACAAGAAACAGTTCTCTCTTCTTCACTCTTACTTCAATTTGTATTTGTGATATGAAGACTCTTCAGCTCTAAGTTTGAATCAGAACAGCATAAACAGTTCTGAGATTCCTTAAAATGTTTCTAGTAACTTGTGACTAGATTTTATGAAATTTACAGATACGTTCTTCAACGTGATGTCATCCTGTGCCTTCCATGTAAGTTAAATTTGCTCATACAGCTTGAAAGTTGTATTTGCAAAATTAGGCCTTCAATTTTTATAAATGTAAAGATTAGATTCCTCAGAACAGTGTCACAAGATCTTTATTTCCTCTGAAGTATGTAAAAGTTATATAATGTGCTAATTTTTTTAAATGGCAAGGCATTTGTTGTTTTTATATTTAGGAACTCTAATTATCAGGAATATTATAAGCTGTTTTCTTTTTAATTTTGCCTCTTACCCAATATATAATTTTATGCACATACTTTATTAAATAGAATATGTTTTGTATATATGAAAAATATTTTTTTCTCTTTCTAATTCCTAGTTAAATTAGACAAAACAGACTATTTACCAGTTATTCAAAAGTAGTATATCATTGTTCCTAGTCCCAACTAAGTACTATGTATTATTGTAAGCTAGAACTTGTTATTACCATAATAAAAAATGCATAGATATTATTACTTCAGCTTGGCTGTACTGAAAGGCCTTAAAAGAAATCCAAAAGACAGTGAACTCCTAATATTTTTTAGTTTAAAAAAATGGCAGCTCTCTGCATTCATATACATGAGTTATATGATACAAAACAAATGCTGTATCAGGTGACAATGGGGTTTAAGAATGTATGTTACAGAGATGCATTAACGAAGAACCCATTCTCTTACTATATTAATGAGCATTTTCCAGGGTTTTGTGGCTCAGTTAGGTTATAAAGTTAAAACGTGAATCAAAGGCAAAATATCTCATGAAAGTATTTTTAGCAACAGGTATGGAAAGAGATTAGAAGGGGGGCTGTAGGTTTTACTGAGAAATTGGATTTAGGCATTTGTAACTTTTTTGGCTTTGAAACAACTAAGTGCACCGCTAACAGCCAGGATTGGCCTAATAATTACAAGAGTTATCAGTCTCATTTGTAGCTGCAACAAAGCCTAGTCAAACACATTATGAGACCAGCTTGGTGCTTTCTCCTTCAGCAAGTAAAGAACTAACTAGATGTTACTTGTTAAATCTGTCTTTCTTCAGACTGTGCCCAGAATTGTGTGTGTGTGCTTGGATATATCCTTAGGGGTTTAGCTAGTCTAAGGATCAAATCCAGAATGCCCTAAAATTTAATCAACAATTTTTTAAAATTTTAAGAAGGACCCTACCTCCACCCCAGCTGCCAAGTCCTCAAAGATTATGAAGTATGTGTATGGGTATTTATACACAGTACACACCTGCACACAATATATATATGTATATATGTGTGTGTATATACATATATGTGTGTATTTGTAAAGATGAAGGCCCTGGCTTTTTCAGATAACTAAATAGAAAAGCATTTACAAAGTTTATGGATTATTTTTCTCCTCTGTATATCTACTAGAAATTATATTTGGTTTTGGGTGCTATTTGCTGCCATTCTCCTCCACACACAGCAAAATATATATCTTTTTATTCTTTGGATTGACACAACTTAGAGTAATTACTACCCCAAATTTGTCTATTCTTTTAGAAAAAGATTAAATAGGGCTCCAGAGACCCACTCACTCTGCTGAATCTAATGTATGAGACTGTACTACTGCTCTTTTGTGAGCTTAAATTTGCATGAAAGCTTAAAGGAAAAATCTTATATCTTAGCAATTAAAGCAAATAGGGGCCCAGTGGTGGGCAGCAGGTGTTGTCTGAGAAACTTGAGAAAGACAACCCACTTTCTTATCGTTCTCTTCAAATCCCCTAAGTTTTGTAATAAAATGAGATAGTCCAAATACAGCAATTGACTGGCATTCATGGGAGCTCCTGAGCTTGGAATTACAGGTTTTATTTGTCTCCCAAATGAGCTGCAAAATGTAGTTGTTTATTACTGCCCAGGAAGCAAAGTGTATCTTAAATCAGTCGAGAATTTGTTTCATATATCCTCTTACCTTTAAGGAGTTTTCCTCTGTGATCTTTGTGTCTTCTGTACTGTTCACATTTTGTGTGAAGTCTCTTCACTTATTTTCTTACCATGCATTCAGCGAATTCTTGATATTGTTGAACTTAGTGACAAAAATAATAAGTTGAATCACAATTAAAAAAAAAAAGAAAAACCAATGAGAAAATATCTAATCTACCCTTAGTTATAGCAGCATGTTTAAGTTTGGGGCCTGGTGGACTTTTTCATCCAGTCCAGTTCGGAAGCCCAGGGCTATATGTTACATCATTTTCTTGATTCCTTCATCATCTTTGCTTTCCTCGTCAAGTGAATCAGAAACGTAATGCTTACAGAATTCGTTATAGCACAAGAGTTCATACAACTGAGGGTGTTCTTTAAGATGAAGATGGAGCTCAAATGACATCATAGCTTTTCCAGTGGACTGAGGGAGAGGCTCAAGTATAAGAAGAGTAGTCACCAAGAAATTCCTCGAGGTCTCTATCCAGCTGTTGGTAGCGGTGACACAAATCCACTTTCTGAAGCTGCTGTTTGCCTACATACACTAGAGAGTCCACTCACGGAGACTTTTCTCATTGAGAGCTACTATCCCAAAGTTTTCGCCCTCTTCTTTTTCCTTTCGCTGTCGCCGTTCGCCCGCGGCCTGCACCGGAGTGGCCGCTGTGTCGTCCTCATCACCAACAAAACTCAATATTGAGCACAAAGTTAAACAGAGTACTTTTTTTTAGATTAACTTTAAAACATCATCTGTGTTCACCAAAATGTATAATAATGATGTTGGTGACTGCTTTAGTTTACTAAGATGTAGCACAATAATTTGTTATTTCGATTCTCGTATTACAACAGTAATATGAGGTAAGTAATATTATCAACATTTTATAGATGATGAAACTGCAGGTTACAAGTTAAGCAGACTTAGTAAGTAATAGAACTGGGATTAGGACCCACATATAAATTACTCTGAAACCTACATCATACATATTACAATTGTATCCCTATTTACTAATTCCAAGAAAAAACTGAACAACATTATATTCATCAATAATACCCCACACACACTTTCGTTGGATGGCAGAACTAGAAAAAAAAGAAGACCAAAACAAACAGAGCTTGGGAAAAAGAATTACAAGACAAAGAAGAAAAGATCAGAGGGTTTTTTTTTCTTCTCGGGACACAAATGGTACTTTTGTGTCATACTTTGTAGATGGCTTCTATTTTCAAAGGCTTAGGGATTAATTTACTCTGTAGTTTAGCCTATACTTACTTATATTCTGAAAATGTATGAATCAATTTGTTCTGCTCCTTGTCCACTACTGGAATCCAAATATTTCTATTGTACATGTTCCCTTTTCTGCCCTACAAAGTGGATAGCCTGTATCCATGATTATATATCTTGCCCATACTCGTGATGAGAGGACTCTTGTCTTCCTCTGCACTCTCACTTTAATTTATGTTGCTTCTCTACCCTTTGTTAAGGTTTAACTGGATGACAGCTAATTTTATTATATGCATCTGTCCTCTCAGCAGTACTTAATGTCCTGTCTTGTTATCTTTATATGTCCCTTGCTCATAGTAGGCACACTATAAATATTGAATTAAATTAAATTACCTATACAGAAGAAGTCAATAATACTGTTATAGATCTCAACATTTATTTATGAACTTGTGCATGGATTTATTCTTCATTTCATATATAAGAGTACCTACCATGTACCATGTGTTTTTCTAAGTGCTACAAAGGGAGAGATAATAAATTGGGTAGACAAAGTCTTTGCCCTCATAGAGTTTGCATGATAAAGTGGAAAGACAGCCACAGAATAAGTTTAGTGTTGGAATAACATGGAGTTCAGAAAAATCTTCCTGGAGAAAAGAATGCCTGAGTTGAATCTTAGAGATCAAATACAGATTACACTCCCATCACAGGACATACTCTCCAAGGGCAAAATTTAAAACAGTGGTTCCCAAACTGTTGCGTTTAATAATTATTTTGAGAGCTTAATTTGTATTCCAAAGCCCCAACTCCAGAGATTCTGTTTCATTTGGTCTGGAGTAGAGCCCAAGAATCTAAATTTTATTAAGCTTCCCAGGAAATTCTCTGTTTAGATGCATTGGTATAGAATGTAGAGCTCATTATATAGAATTATTGGCAGTAGTGTTTCAATACCCATAGATTAGATCTTAAAGTGTGATAGTGATAAAGAAGAGCAAGATTAAGCTAGGATTAGTGCTGTTGATTTGTTTTTTACTTGTGCTTCCTTAAAAAGAAAGATATTTAATGAAGAACTTAAAAGTAATATTTAATTATGAGTTTCTTTGCATTCACATTCAACATAACTTTTCCAAAGTATTTCATGGTATAATAAATTCTATTATGTTAGTTTATTATTCCTGAAAATTTGTTTGGGATTATTGTTCAAATATTTCTTTGCAAACTATCTTTACAATGATAGGGTTAAGGCAAAGAGAGAGTCTGAGAAGATACTAGTACACCTGTCCGTATTCTAAATGAAATAAGATTGACCTTTAAGTACATGTAGGGGGTAGTCATAGGTGGCGGCATTTTTCATTCTTGTGTATAGTAAGCTTTCTTGCCTTTTATCATCATCCTAAATGACTTCGTTGTCATTATACTCATCACATGAACCTCATTCCTGGATTCTTCACTCAGGAACAGCAGTGTTTCTATCACTTCTGATCTGATCTCTATTTCCTTGATTGCTTAGCTCTTTCTTAGAGTTTTTTATTTCAAATAGCAAGTTAACACATCAGCCTTAAGTCCTTTTTCTCTAAAAATAAATGCCATATATATTATGTTCATCTGAGTTCCTATTTTCCCTCATTTAAAATGTTGTCATACCAACTTCTCTGCTGTAATATGTTGCATGAATGTATTTTACATTCTGAAAGTATTTTCCTGACAAAGATCTGTGATTAACCCACTGAAAAATTAGGTTCGTTGAATATTTGAAATAATGTGGAATGGAATTAGGCTGTTTTGTGAATGCTGCTATGTCAGTGTTTGGTCTGGTTATAACTTAAAATCTGGCTAACATAACCTTAACATAAAGCGTTTGACAAACTTGATTTACTAATCCATTATCAAAAATGAATATAAGAATCTTGCTTGATTCTCTCCCTATTTAGTCAAGTATGTATCTTGCTTAAAATGTTCCTTCTTCCTTCCTCCAGGACTTTTTTCCCCATTCCTATTCATGTATGGAGCTTCCCTGGTGACTCAGTGGTAAAGAATCTGCCTGCAAATACAGGAGGCGAGAGTTCAATCCCTGGGTCAGGAAGATCCTCTGGAGAAGGAAATGACTACCCACTCCAGTATTTTTGTCTGGGAAATCCCACAGATAGAGGAGCCTGGAGGGCTACAGCCCATGGGGTCACAAAAGAGTCAGACATGACTTAACGACCAAAACCAACACATTCATGTACATTCACAATCGATTCCGGAGTCATCACAGCTGCATAATTCCTAACAAAAAGTGATACTCGGACTTTTTGCACTTAATCACATGAACTGGACAGTAGAGAGGACTGGATAGGATTTCTCAGAGAGTAGAGAGAAAGCAAAGTATGGCCCTCTTTTAGTCATCCAGTTTGTTGTATCCCTTGTGATGGTTGCTGTACACTTATCTTGAATAGTGTGATTCCCTCATACCATGTTGCATGGCTTGGGAGCAGAGAAAGAAATGTGATTATTAATGTAACAAAAGTTTAGCATAATTTTATTGTAGAATTCCAACCCCTTAGTACATGAAAATTTCTAAATAATTAATTATAAGAACAAAGTCACTGATAGAGCAGTAGTTTTGCAAGATGTTAGACATTATTTCAATGTCATTTTGACAGTCTGCTTCTCAAATTGTCCTTTTATTTCAGGGCCCTTCACCCTTTGTTGTTGTTGTTGTTCTGATGACTATTTGATATTTGAGTTTGTCTTTTAAATATTCAAGACAGTTTTAAAAAGAAAAACCTAACCCCTTTCTGTTTCATCCTTAACTATGTGATCTCTCACCTGACACTTACTGTTTAAAACGAATACCCAACAGAGGAAATATAATACCCTATTAGACACTGAAAAAATAATTATCTGAAATTTGTTTGTATATTCAGATATTGCTAGAATGCTTATTTCCATAAATCTAAGCAGTTAATATTAAATATGGCTATTATGTTTAATGAGAGAATAGGAATTTCCCCTTATCTCTAAGATTTATTGTCTCTCTTTCCTTTTACATCTGGCTGAAGGCTGTGACCCTCTTACCAACACTTCATTTGTCAGTCTCTGAATGTGCTCACCTCCTCCAGATGGTATTATTTTCAGTAACAACCAAACCATTTATACCCTCAAGGTCAACCCTCACCAGTGATTCCTATTCGTAGCCTCTGTTAATGTTGATAAAAGTAATACAGAAGCACCTATAGGAGAAAAGACCCCTAAATGTAAGGGATCAATGTCTTAGCGCCCTGGTATGACACCATAAATACTCAAATTAATACCAAGTATGATTTCAATTGTAGTGGAATAGAAGCCAACTTCTTGGAAATGAGATTTTGGGTCATTATGTCCTAAATTCTCACCTTTTGGTCTTTTCTCTTCCCTCTCTAGCTTAAATTTAAATTTGGTGAGTAAAGTCCTGGTTTTAAATTGTTAAATGTTGACTTAACTGGGCACGTTTATTTTAAAAAAAAAAAGAAAGAGTGAAGTAGATAGTCATAAGAAGGCTTTGGGCAGACAGGGTGCTTGTCTTGTTGGGGCAGTCTTCTTGCATAACTATTGGAGAGTATTTACAGCATTCTATAATAATGTCACATTTGTATTGTGAGGGGAGACCAAGGTAGCTTTTACATATAAATTGGCTCTCTTAGTATTGAAATATATTTAAACAGTTATTTGAAACACAGCTAGGAAATAATGGTGACATTTCTGACAGTATTTTGAAATTATAAATATTACTTTAAATTTACAAGGAAAATTTCCAATAGTGGCTTGCATTACAAAGTTAATTCTTAATGTTTCTACATGATTCTGTTGAGATGGCCTTTGTTTTTGTGGTGAAGATAATATAGGGGCAACAATTTTGAGGAATCTTTAAAGCTCTCATAGAGGAGATAGCCAAAGTTTGGCTAGATTTTTACTAGAATGTTGAAATAAGAAAATGTATCAATATACTTTTCAGTTCAGTTAGCCTTGATGAAAAACAGTTATTATATGAGTTTAAGGGTCTTGATAAATGTTGGCATCTGTTTTTTTCTAAAACTATGATGGTCATCACAGCTCAACACTCTTGTATTATATTTTATTTGTCAACATATGATGTAATTTTTATGGAAAACTCAATTAGTGGAATCTTTTATTCAATATTCCCTTATTTTGCTTCTTTCCATCATCATTTCTCTTCCTTTCTTCTTTTGTTGAGGCAAGAAGCTTAATAGTATAGTTTCTACAGAGCTTTCTTACTTATTTTTCTAATAATGCATATAACTGTGTGATGAAGTTTAAATGCTCTGTGAGCAAAACTCTATTAAACAACCTGAAGAAATGCACTGCTGACTAACATTTCCCTTGGTCTTAAATTGTCTCCGACGTATTTTCTAGTCTCTACACCATTAATGGATCTTATTAATATAGTGTCTGTATGGTTATCAACAGTGCTGTATTATTGTCACATATTAATTTGCATTTTTGATCAAAAATATAAACAGATGCGTGTGTGAAGCAACCCATTTTATAGGACGAGCATATATCTAACCATTTTCATGTAACTGAAAATGTGCTGTATGTTGCATTTTATTCTCATATTGACTTTTCTACTATCTACTCACCGATTGTCTCGGTGCCTTTTTCCTTTTGTATTATTGTATTACTTAAAGAAATTGCTGACCTCTGTGTAAACAGTGTAAAATCTGTTAAAATTATTAATCCAAGGAGATTTTAATGTCAGTTTAATTTTCCAGAGAATAAATTTTTGTGTGGGTTACGAGTTAACTTTTCTTCACTTTTCTGTAACAAATCTCTTTACATTTTAGTACTCATTTGGAATAGGTAAACATGTGACTTCTCTGTTGATGATACCCAAAAATCAGCCTGAATTCTTCTCACTGACAAATAAGTGTTACTGTGACTGTTACACAAAATAAAATAATGTCACCTTCATAAGCAGATATCAAGTGGATATATATAGATGTTATTAAGATCTTGAGTTTAAAAGGAATCTTATTTAAATGTGCTATAAAATATTGCTATCAAGATGTTTGGGTTATATTATTTTCTTTTAATTCTAAGTCAAATCTGACATGCAAAGAAAATAGACTACAAACAAATTTAAACATTTTAAAATAATCTCCTTTGAAGTGTTCAAATCAGAAATGAAACTAAGTTGCTTTAAAAGGATCATAATATGTTTAGCTAGAATAGGCACACATATATACTGTTATCTAGCTTGCTCTTTCATTTATTGCAGACTTGTCATAATTCCTATCAGTATTGTCATTCTGTTTAACAAAATAATTTTCCATTTGAGAGGAATAGTTCATCGATTTTTAATTCTTTTTTATTAGGTTGTTATTATATGTTTCTCAAAGACCTTAATTTAGATATTTTTCATATTTCATTCACTTGTCCATTTCATTTCCAGCAACAAAGGTCTATAAATAAGAACAGACTTAACAAGTACTATTTTCCATATTCAAAAGAATCTAAACTTTTGGTGTTCTAAAATTTATAGAAATTTAAGTTGCTACCTTCTCTGATCTCTGATTGTCTTTCAATCATTAGTTCCATAAATAAACCAGAAGCCTTTTTTAAATTAATTTTTTTTAAACAGTAGAATATCAGTGTCCAATTAATCTGGTTAAGTTTTTTTCCTTGTTATTAGTCATCAGTACTTAAACACAAGAAAAACATGAAACACTTCTGCTTAAAACAAGTGGGCTCATAATTTAATCTCCAAATAAGTTTACAGAATTTCTATCCTTTCCCAGTACTTGTTGCTGTGTCCCCCATCCTCTTAATATCCTGGGCCTTCATTGTTAATACATTAAAGTTGAAGAAGGAAAAATAACAGTCTTGCTTATGAGTTTACTCTGGAAAAAAGTCATCTGGGTCATGACATGTCCTTCATAGAATTAAAATTAATCTAAAAAAGTGAAATTCCACCAGAAAATAGACACATCTGCATTATAACTAGCAAATCAATAGTCATTTTTTATTGTTACAGAGGAATTTAGTTTATTCATCATACCGTGTTCATACTTAAGATTAAGTTTTAATTGCAAATTGACTAAATCCTTTATCTTCAATATGCAAAATAATATTTAAGTCAATTTTTTTCTTTCCTAAGATTATCAAAATATTCCATGATGTTTCCCATTTGAAGATAAAGTTATTTCCAATTCAAAACTAAAAGGTCTCAGTTAAATATATGAAATATTTTGTTTGAATAGTACTTTATAATGAAATATAATAGTATAATACACTAAAGGCTTCTACACATAAGTATAAATAAATGCCAAATAAATAAGGACACATATTAGGAGGATCTGATAAATTCAATTAGGAAAAGGGAAAAACTGACAGCACATTCTCAGTTGATATAAAGAAATATATCTAAAGAAAAACCTTCCAAATAATACTTTTAAGATGCCCACTCTACCAAAATTCATATTTGTGTCTTCTTGGCCATATGACCTACTTACATTTCTTGGTCTTCCTTAAAATTACGTATGGCTGTGTGACTTGAGTTCAACCAATGGGATGTGAGCAGAAGGTGATGTACACTGGTTTCAAGGAGGCTTTTTAAGAAATAACGTTGTGCTCTCCATGCCATCGGTCCCTTTCCACTGAGGACAGAAGGAAATGAAAAACGAGAGATGGCAGAACCACGAGTTGGGAAGATCCTGGGTCACTGACTCACCTCACAGAAAAGCGACGACCGGATACATATGGCTTGGAACGTTAGTGTTAGGTAGTTAGAATAGGAAAAAGGAGTCCAAAATGGCGGTGGCTAAAAGACAAAGAAGGGAAAAGCCCGCGAAAATAGAACAAAGGAAGGTCCGAGGACCGGAGTGAGAACCTCAGGTAAAACAAACAGCCCTCCTGACTCGCCCAATTTACTTAGAGCAGGCTCACGGGGGAGGAGACAAATGTATAAAAGGAGGAAGCCTAGAAGGATTGGGACGTCTCTTCTCTTCGTCTTTTGGGTCAGCCCACCTCCTCGAGGGTGTACTGTCCTTTGTTTTTCCTAATGGGACTGAGCTGTGGCACCAATTCCATCGCTTCAACTTTTTGCAACAGCGAGACAGAACTGAGGAAATGACACTCTCCCCCGATATTAGCATAAATGAGAAGGAAAACTTCTGTTGTATTTGAGCCATTACACATTTTGGACTCATTTGTGACTGCAAACAATTGAAGCTAAAATATTGGGATCTTCCAGTGGGGTTCTGGGAGGATGAAAATCTGCAATATGGTACATTGGTTTAGCAGCCAAGCAGCCAGAAGAGAGGAAATAGATACAGCGGGCTGACAGACTATAACCCATGTTATGCCAGGGCAAAACATTTTTACTTGGAAGGGGGTCCCTGTGACTATTGAACCTGTAACTTAGAGGAAATGGACATAAGAGTCAGAGTAACAATGTGCTTGAGATGTTTTTTTGCTAAAAGATACTACAAGAAGGCAAGAAATAAATGGTCTTCCAGCAGAGATTGAGGGGAATGGAGAGGGCCCAGAGATTAAGTGCTTTAAGCATTTGAAAAGCCCACTGCTTCTGAACCCCAAATATTAAGATTATACTAAAATGGGTTTTGAGTTTAAAAGGCCTATGAAGACTGTGTAAGAAAGCAAAGGGACTCAACTATGTCGCAAAGATAATTTTGAATGTGTTGCCTCTTACTTTAGAGGAACGCAAGGTAAACCTGTGTGCTCATGGAGCAAACTGAAAGTTGTGTAGCTCACAAGAAGGAAATAATTCTCAACATCTACCTGCAATGAAATCATAGCACATAAGGGAAACAGAAAACCTTCCTAGAAGTCAGAGCAGGGAACCATTGAGAATAATGGATAAGGCAGTTTCTCTAAGAGAAGAAATGCAGAGCAAACCAAAACTCCTCTACTAAGAAACAAGTAGGGGGTTTCACTGCGATGAATCAATTTCTGCTGTATGTTTCTCATTCTCATTTTTTTCAAATGAGAATTCTAATTGCATTATTCCACTTCCTGTTCCACATTGTATATGTGGTGGAGGTCAGGGGTGGATGACTTGTCTTAAATTCCTGAGGTCACTAAATTATCAAAGTCAAACCATCAGGTAAGGAGAGTACGTCACCAGAGATAAAACTTTGAAAGGATTGCAGGAGCTGAATGTGACTTGAGGTTGTCTTCCTTAGGGAAAATGTAAGCTATTTAATAAAATCTTTGTTCTCCTTTTCCTAGACACACATGACTACCTTTTCTGCTCTCTTGCAAATATTTGTGGCTACGTGACTGAGTTCTAGCCACCTGGATGTGAGAGGAAGTGACACATGTCATTTCTAGGTCAAATTCCTGCTTCACTGTCTCTTTCCCCATTCATTAGCTGATGGCGGATGACCAAAGGCATGGTGAGTGCAGAATGAAAGGAGACTTGGTTTCTGAATCACTGCTTCGAGATCGTCTTACCACCATCTTCCCATGTTATATGAGCAAGAAATAAATATCTGTGTGTTGGGATGTTATACATTTTAGGCTCCTTTTGTTTTCACAGCACCTACCTTACAATAATAGGTAAGTTCACAGATTCCAAGCTAGCAACTGAGAGAAGTCTGATGTCACCATTGTCAAAAAAATAAAACTTTTGTACGATGTGAGGAAGGACAGCCTCTGACCCCTGATTGTTTAGCGGCCAAAACCAAAGAATGAGGTAAGTCTCAGGAACACTGCCTGCAGCATTACCTCAAGAAGTTATTTTTAGGAGCAGGTTTTAAGGGTATTAGAGCGATTCAAATTGCTTGTCTGTCCAACTTGACCAGAGAAGCAGGTTTGACTGTGACCCAAGAGAGGTGATGAGGTGATGGGTGGAAAGACTAAAACCTAGGCATCAAACCCAGAGACAGAACTGAAGCAGTAAGAACGTTGGAGGAATACAGCGTGAAGAGAGGAGGAAACCCAGCTGGAACAGATAATTCAGCAGAAAACATTATGAGAGACAAGGTGACAGACAGATTGTTTAAAAAATAAAAACACCTTGAATCCCGTCCAGAGACTTAGGGACTTAGGATTTAGAGTGGATGAGTGAGTTTAAGAAGGGTAGGCTAATAGGGGATCAATTAGGAAGCTATTCTTAAAATCCAGATGTTTTACAAATATTAAGAAACTAGATATGAAGGGACACCAGCAGTTTAGCTTAGATGGGTAGAGAAAGTCTTTTAGAAGTGAGATTGGTGAGGGGATTTCCTGGTGATCCAGTGGTTAGGACTCTGTGCTTTCACCACAAGGGTCTGGTTTCAATCCCTGACTGGGAAACTAAGATTCTACAAGGCACAAGGTGTGGTCAAAAAAACCAAAATGAGATTGGTAAGACACTGTTAAGGGAAAGTTTCTGGAACTTGAGGAGTAATTGAAAGGGCTGGTAAGGACACTGCATGAGAGAGGATGGGATTGAATAGCATGATTTTTGAGGAGCAGGTAAATAAGGAGTCCGGAAAAGAAGCTGGGTTTAGAAGGGTTGGTTTCAGCTGTGTTGACTTCCAAATGACATTTTGTGGAAAACGTCCATGAATTGGAAATGAAGGACTGGAATTTAGGAAAAAGATACAGGCTAAAATGAGTTTGGGGACTGGTGCAAAGCTGTAAGTCACAGGAGCCAAGAGCCAACCCATCATCTTGCTAGAATGTGAGTCCTCTGATGACAGGGACTGTTTATCTGTTTGGTTCACAGTTGCATTCCAGTGCCTAGAACAGAGTCCAGGGCATAACAGATATTGATGAATTTCTCTTTCTGACTGAGTTTGAGATCTTGAGAAGTGTGGGTGAGAGGATTTTTTGGTGGGTCTTTTTTTTGGGGGGGGCGGGGTTCTTTGGTTTTGGGTTTTTTTTTGTTGTTTTGGGGTTTTTTTTTTGTAATTATTTATTTCAGTTGAAGAGAATTACCCAGAAAGGCTCTATTTAATGTGCATTATTTACCAAGGCAAGAAAAATATATGAATACATTTTAGAAACCTAGTACCTGAAATGAAAAAAATTTCTTGTCTAACCATGAAATTTGATATATGAAGCTCCATGACATATATGATTTCTGGTTCATTTAATTGATAAAAATTCCATTCCTGACATAGTTATAATTGTTAATAGGAAATAGCATTGTTATTAAGCTAATATTAGTGCCTAACAACTAACTAAAGGTTGCTAATATTTTTGTTTTGTTTTGTTTTGCTAATATTTTAACTAAACTTTATTTTAGAACAGTTTTATGAGGGGAGAATAAATTAGTAGTTTGGGATTAATATATACACACCACTATATATATAAAATAATCAACAAGGCCCTACTGTATAGCCCAGTATATTACTCAATATTCTGGGAAACTTGAATATTTTCAAGGCAACTACTCAATATTCTGTAATAACCTATATGGGAAAAGAATCTAAAAAAGAATGGTTATATGTATGTGTATAACTGAATCAGCTGTACACCATAAAACAACACTGTAAATCAACTATACTACAATATAAAAGTTAAAAAAAGAAAAATCAACAACCAAAAAAAATCAGATTTACAGAAAAAGTTAGCAAAATGAGTCCCTGTATATCCTGTACCCTGTTTTTCCTATTACTACCATTTTTTATTTGTTGCAATTAATGAACCCATATTGACACATTCTGATTAACGAGAGTTCATCCTCAGTTTCCACTTAATGGCCTTTTTCTCTTCCAGGACATCACACTACATTTAGCTGTCAAGTCTGCTTAGGCTCCTCCTGACTGACAGTTCTCTGACTTTCCTTAGTTTTGATGACCTTGACAGTTTCAGGTAGTTACTGGTGAGGTACTTTGTAGAATGTCCCTCAATTGAGCTTTTGTCTAATGTTTTTCTTGTGAATAGACTGAGGCTATGGGTTTGGGGAAGAAAACCAGAGAGGCGAAGTGCCATTTTCAGTACATCTTATCGAAGGTGCATACTCTCCACATGGTTATCACAGTTTATGCTAACTTTTGATTGTTAGATTTCTCCACTGCGAAGTTTTCCTTTTTTCTCTTTGTATACTATACCACTTGGGAGGAAGTCACCCTGCACTGACATTTAAGGAGTGATGCTCCACCTTCTTGAAGGCAGAGTATCTGTGAAAATTACTTGAAGTTCTACACAGGAGATTTGTCTCTTTTCCCATTCCCTCCTCTCTTTCTTTCATCCTCTCTTTCTAGAGCCTCCTTACTTTCTGGCAATATGAGATGCCCCAGCTCAGATCACCTTGTATATTTCTGGCCCCAGTTCTGAATCAGCCCTTTCTCCAAGAAGTCCTTGTTCCTGCTATTAGGGAAAGGTATCAGAAACCACTATCTGAGCACTAGATATGCTTTTTGCTATTGGGATATCATTGGGTCCAGGCCTTCTCAGCTGAGAGGAAATAGTGTGTATACTAACCTATATATACACATATCTATAAATATGTGTTTTACAGTCTGTGTCTGTATTAAGCTAAACATGAGTTCATACTGTCTTCAGCTCTAACCGTTACCACATGGATCATTCTAGCCTCCTCTCCTCACTTGTCTGTAAAATCCCACTGCGTCAGTGACCTTTCTCCATCCCTTTGCTATAGTGAGAGTGAAAGTCGCTCAGTCGTGTCCGACTCTTTGCAACCCCATGGGCTCTTGCTAGATCTGTTCAATTCCAGTATACACGTATAGCATATCACAACTGTTACCCCATACCCCATGAATAACAACGGTATCAACTAGGGAATAGTACAGCTTCTTTTCTTTACTCTTTCTTACAAGGTCCACTCATTTTCAAAGCTACTTAAGTGAGCACCTTCCCCTACTCCCTTCAGTGAGGTTGTCTTATACATTCCTATACAGTTATTTTATCACATCCTTCATCCCACCCTGGGATTCCTTGACCACCTGAATGATTTTTAAATTTTTTCATACATTAAATTTCATTCATCATGTGATAAACTTCTACAGGTTTTAACAGACTCATAGTGTCGTGTATGGGCTTCCCCAGTGACTCAGCGGTAAAGAATCTGCCTGCAATGCAGGAGTTAGTTGCAGGAGATGGGAGTTCGATCCTGAGTCGGGAAGATCTTCTGGAGGAGGGCATGGAAAGCCACTCCAGTATTCTTCCCTAGAGAATTCCATGGATAGAGGAGCCCGGTGGGCTACAGTCCCTAGGGTGGCAAAGAGTCGGACACAACTGAAGCGACTTAGCATACAGTGTCATGTATCTATCATCACAATATCATACAGAATAGTTTCATCCTGAAAAAAAGAATTCTGTTTAACTATTCAACCCTCTTCTTCTCACCTCAAGCCTCAAGCATTTACTTTTTACCATCATTTTTTGGCCTTGTTTAGAATGCCATATAATTGGAATAATATTGTGTATAGCCTTTTCAAACTGGCTTCTTTCACTTAGCAATATGTATTAAAAAATCACCCATGTATAGTTTATCCATTGTTTATACTCTCACCTACTGAAACACTTCTTGGTTGCTTCCAGTTTTTGTCAACTCTGAATAAGGCTGCTACAAACATTTGTGTGCAGGTTTTTGTATAGACATAAATTTTCAAACTAAAATTGGGTAAATATCTATGCATGCAATTGCTGGATTGTTTGTTAACATTGTGTTTAGCTTTGTAAGAAACTGCCAAATTGTCTTCCAAAGTGGCTGGAGCATTTTGCATTCCCACCAGCAATGAATGAAAATTCCTGTTGCTCCACACCCTTGTGAGCAATTGGTAGTTTTTTGGATTTCAGTCACTCTAATAGGTACATGGTGATATCTCACTGTTGTTTTAATTTGCAGTTCCCTACAGATGGGATATATGGTTTCCATCTGTACATTTTCTTGACTGAAGTATATATTCAGATCGTTGCTCATTTTTAAATTGGTTTGTTTGTTTTCTGAATGCTGAATTTTAAGGGTTTTTTGTGTATTTCACATACAAATCCTTTATCAGATAATATGTTGTGCAAATATTTTCTCCCAATCTGTGGCTTGTCTTTTCATTCTCTTAACATTGTCTTTCACAGGGCAGAAGTATTTAATTTTAATAAAGTTAAGCTTATCTGCACTTTTCTTCATGGATTATACTTTTGGTTTTCTATCTAAAAACTTTTGACTGAATCCATGGTTACCTGATTTTCTCCTTTATTTTCTATTAAAATTTTTATTGTTTTTGCATTTGATTGTCCAATTATCCCACCACCATTTGTTGAAAACACTATCTTTTCTCCATTGAATGGCCTTTCTCCTTTTTAAATATGAGTTGACTGTATTTGCATAGGCCTATATCTGGGCCCTCTGTTCTTTTCCATTGAACTGCAAGTCCATTCTTTGACAAATACCATGGTGTCTTAATTAGTGTAGCCTTACAACAAGTCCTGATAATCGAGTGCTGTACATACTCTTATCTTCGTTCTTCTTCAGGATCATGTTGGTTATTCTAGATCTTTTGCCTTTCCTACAAACTTACAAACTTTTAAGTTCTTACAAACTTTAATATCAGTTTGTCAATACCTACAAAACAGTTCATTGCAATTTTACTTGGAATTGGGTTGGATTTTAAGATCAACTTGGAAAAAACTGACATCTTCATAACATTGATCTTTTAATTCAGGAACACAAAATATTTCTTCTTTTATTTAGATCTTTAGATGATTCTTTCATCAGATCTTTGTAATTGTCCACATATAGCTCCTATACATACTTTGGTAGACTCATATCTAATATTTCTTTCTTTTTTGTTTTCTTCATCCACCTTACCACACGGCAGCAGGAATCTTAGTTCTCCAACCAGGGATCGAACCCCTGCCCCCAGCAGTATAGAAGTGTGAATTCTTAACCACTTAACTGCCAGGGACATCCCTAATATTTCTTTTCTTTCAATTGTTGTGTTGTTCGGTCACTAAGTTATATCCAACGCTTTGTGACCCCATGGAGTGTAGCACACCAGGCTCCTCAGTCCTCTGCTATCTCCTCAATTCAGCTCAGTTGCTCAGTCATGTCCGACTCTTTACAACCCCATGGACTGCAACACACCAGGCTTCCCTATCCATCACCAACTCCCAGAGCTTGCTCTAACTCATGTCCATTGTGTTGGTGATGCCATCCAACCTTCTCTTCCTCTGTCGTCCCCTTCTCCTCAGGCCTTCAATCTTTCCCAGCATCAGGGTCTTTTCTAATGAGTCAGTTCTTCCCATCAGATGGCCAAAGTATTGGAGCTTCAGTTTCAGCATCAGTCCTTCCAATGAATATTCAGGACTGATTTCCTTTAGGATGGACTGGTTGGACCTCCTTGCAGTCCAAGAGATTCTCAAAAGTCTTCTCCAATACCATATTCAAAAGTATCAGTTCTTTGGTGCTCAGCTTTCTTTATGGTCCAACTCTCACATCCATACATGACTACTGGAAAAACCACAGCTTTGACTAGATGGACCTTTGTTGGTAAACTAATGTCTCTGCTTTCTAATATGCTGTCTAGGTTGGTCATAGCTTTTCTTCCAAGGAGAAAGCCTCTTTTAATTTCATGGCTGCAGTCACCATCTTCAGTGATTTTGGAGCCCCCCAAAAATAAGTCTGTCACTGTTTTCATTATTTCCCCATCTATTTGCCATGAAGTGATGGAACTGGATGCCATGATCTTAGTTTTCTGAATGTTGAGTTTTAAGCTAACTTTTTCACTCTCCTCTTTCACTTTCATCAAGAAGCTCTTTAGTTCTTCACTTTCTGCCATAAGGGTGGTGTCATCTGTTTATCTGAAGTTATTGATATTTCTCCTGGCAATCTTGATTCCAGCTTCTGCTTCATCCAGCCCAGCATTTCGCATGATGTACTCTGCATCTAAGTTAAATAAGCAGGGTGACAATATACAGCCTTGATATACACTCCTTTCCCAATTTGGAATCAGTCTGTTGTTTCATGTCCATTTCTAACTGTTAGCTTCTTGACCTGCATACAGGTTTCTCAGGAGGCAGGTAAGGTGGTCTGGTATTCCCATCTCTTGAAGAATTTTCCACAGTTTGTTGTGATCCACACAGTCAAACACTTTGGCGTAGTCAATAAAGCAAAAATAGATGTTTTTCTGGAACTCTCTTGCTTTTTCCATGATCCAGTGGATGTTGGCAATTTGATCTCTGGTTCCTCTCCCTTTTCTAAATCCAGCTTGAACATCTGAAAGTTCATGTTCTGTTGAAGCCTGGCTTGGAGAATTTTGAGCATTACTTTGCTAGTGTGTGAGATGAGTGCAATTGTGAGGTAGTTTGAACATTCTTTGTCATTGCCTTTCTTTGGGATTGGAATGAAAACTAATCTTTTCCAGTCCTGTGGCCCCTGCTGATTTGTCCAAATTTGCTGGCATATTGAGTGCAGCACTTTCACAGCATCATCTTTTAGGATTTGAAATAGCTCAACTGGAATTCCACCACCTCCACTAGCTTTGTTTGTAGTGAGGCTTCCTAAGGCCCACTTGACTAGAATGTGAATTCTAGGATATCTGGCTCTAGGTGAATATCTGGCTCTATCCGTGGAATTCTCTAGGCCAGGATACTAGAGTGGGTAGTCATTCCCTTCTCCAGGGTATCTTTCCAACCCAGGTATCGAACCCAGGTCTCCTGCATTGCACGCAGATTCTTTACCAGCTGAGCCACTAGCAGGAAGCCCTGCTAACTCCTGGGTTTGCTTAAATTCATGTCCATCGAGTCAGTGTTGCTATCTAACCATCTCATTCTCTGCTGCCCCTCTTCTCCTTTTGCCTTCAGTCTTTCTAGCATCAGGGTCTTTCTTTTCTTTTTAGTCCTATTATGAATTGCATAATTCAATTAATTTCACATTCCAGTTTTCATTATTCATATGTTGGAAAACCACTGATTTGTATATTAATCTTGTGTCCTGTGACCTTTCTACACTCACTTAGTAGTTTAAGAGTATTTATTGTTAATTCTTTGGGATTTTCTACATAAACAGTCAAGTCATCTGCAAACAAAGATAGTTTTATTTCTCCCTTCTCCTGTGTATATCTTATTTCCTTTTCTTTCCATACTGCACTATCTGGTACTTCCAGTAAAATATTGAAAAGGAGTGTTGACAGAGAACATCACTGCCTTGTTCCCAATCTTGGGGGGAGTTTGTCTAGTCTCTCAGCATAAGGATGTCAGACTGTAGAGTTTTTGTGGATATTCTTTCAGTTTGAGGAAGTTATCCATTGCTACTATTTTACTGAGAGTTTTTATCATGAATAGGTTTTAAATTTTGTCAAATGCTTTTTCTTCGTTAATTGATGCTGATCATATGATTCTGCTTTAGCTTACTGAAGTAGTAGATTATGTTGGTTAATTTTCTAATGTTGATCCAGCCTTGCATATCTGGAGCAAATATCACTTGGTCATGGTGTATAATTCTTGTTATATATTATTGTACTCAATTTGCTGATATTTTGTTGAGCATTTTGCATCTGTGTTATGACAAATATTGGTCCGTAGATTCGTTCTTTGTAATGTCTATCTGGTTTTTGTATTGAGGTAATTCAGCTTCATAAATGTTTGTTAAAGTTCATCTGTAAAACCATCTGGGCCTGGTTCTTTATTTTTTTGAAGGTTTTAAGTTACTGATTCAATTTTTTAATAGGCTAAGCCCTATTCAGATCATCTCTTTCTTTTTGTGTGTTTTGGTACTTTGTGTCTTTCAAGGAATTTGCCCATTTCATCTAAGTTATCACATTTGTGGGCACAGAGTTGTTATAATTATATTCCATTATATTTATATAGCTATATTCCATTATTATCCATTCAATGTACATGGGACTTATAGGGCTGTTCCTTCTTTCATTTCCGATATTAGTATCTTCCTTTTTGTTTTTCCTATGATAGCTGGCCTAGAGATTTATTAATTTCATAAACATTTTGTGAGCCTATCTTTTGGTTTTGTTGATTTTCTCTATTGATTTCTTGTTTTGTTTCATAGGTTTCAGCTCAGTTTTTATTATTTATTTTATTCTTCTTGCTTTACTTTTAAATTGGTCTTTTTTTCCCCCCTAGTTTCCTAAGGTGGAAATTTAGATGATTGGTTTTAGAACTTTCTTCTTTTCTAGTATATACATTTAAAGCTGCAAATTTTCCCTTTAAGCACTGCTTTCACTGTACCTCACAAATTTTGATAAGTTGTATTTTGGGGTGTTTTTTAGTTTTTGGCCACCCCAAGCAGCATGTGGGATCTTGGCTTACTGACCAAGCATTGAACCCTCACCCCCTGCATCGAAGCATGAAGTCTTAACCACTGGACCACCAAGGAAGTTGTGATAAATTGTTATTTTTTATTTTCATTTAGTTTAAATATTTTTTAAAATTCTTTTGAGATGTCTCACCTGTCATATATATCATTTAGAAGCATGTTATTTAATTTTCAAATCAATAAAGTAGTTGATTTCCACTTTGTTCGGTTATTTCTTATTTTAGGGATATAAGTGACAATTTCCAAGCTCTATATTTTGGAACTGAAACCAGAAGTCCTTGGAAAGGTTTAAAACCTTTGAGCTTATTTTCTCATCTGGAGATATGACTTAACTGTTGGGCTGCATCACACAGGCTTACGAGGCATGGGCTTGCCCAGCTTCAAGACTGAAGAAAGTGCCTGGAGTTAGCAACAGAGATATCAATGGTTTAATGAATGGGGGAGCCTGGCGATGGGCAGGACATGGTGGCAGGCTTTGCTCCTGGGGGGTGGGGGGGGGAGAGATTACCAGTTACAGGGGAGTTGTCATTGATGTCAGGTGGGCTTATTAGTTATTAGGGAAACCAGTAAAGAGGAACTCGCCTCACCACCCCTTTGATAAGAATAATCATTATCTGGGGCAGAGGCAAGTGTGTAGGAAGGTCAGTCGGGCGCTGGTCAGGCAGGGGATGGACAGAGAGCAAGAGAACAGCCATCTTGAGAGGCCTGACCATACCCTTACTCAGCAGAGTTATGAGTTTTAAACGACTTGGCTGAGATTATCTAGCACTTACTTTTTAAATGTTTATGTACTTTCATTTATTTCCATCTTTTCAGGCTTAATGTAAGGAAACTCATGAGCTTTAGCATAGTAACTTCATATGCTTGAGAGACATCATTAAATCAATTATTTTAATTCTAAAACTACTAATACCTTCCAAAAATCCCATTTTACAGCTTTTCTCTCCTCTAGATCTTTTTGAACTACCTTAACATCATCATAATTTGTGAGATCAAAACCATTACTTAATCATTTATTATGGGTCATAACATGATAAGGGCTTACTTTATGACTCTAACATGTTATACCACTCATCTTATTTTCTTTATTTCTGAATCACAAAATGATTATGAGGATTCAATTTTAATTATTTAAGAAATTCTGAGCTAAAGTTTTATTTAAATAAACCAAAAATTTTGAGAATTATTTTTAACCACTGGGCAGTATTTTGCTATAGCTGTCCTTAAACTATGCAATACAGATGTTCACCCAAATTAGTGTCATGTTCTGTTAACTGGAAGTTGCCATATACTGCATACCATACATGCATATAGATATCCAGAGAATTTGAAAGCAAAAAAACTATGTTAAACTTCAGTGGAGATTTTGTTAATGAATCAGAAACAGTATTCTAGAATATTTATTTTGAATATCAGCTTTATAAGTGATAGGATTTCAGACTACATGTGTGAGTATGTGAGAGAGAGACTGAAGTGTGCAAAATCTTCTTTGTAGAAACACTCATCCTGTCAAAGGACTTTAACCATTTATTATCTGAATCTATACTATAGATTTTATGATATCAATTTTTTCTTATTGTTTGATAAAAGTGAAATATTTTTAAAAACCCACTTTTTTACTTAGGCCTGAAAACCAACAAGGCAAAAAATTGTTAAGGTGCAAGGCTATAAGTCTGTAAATGGTATCCAGGCTTACAAAAGCTATAATAGTTGGTTCTTCTTTGGGATTAGGGAGCGGGGAGGGCAGGGTAGAGTTTTCAACAAGTATCTAACACATGAGTACAATCTGAAAAGAGAAGTACATATTGTCTAGGGATTTGTGATGAAGAAGTAGCAGATTGAACACAGGCATGAAGACATAGGCAGCATGCTTCTTTTTGATTACCACGTGTCCTTGATCATGGCTGGAACATAACATGTGAGGACGTAGGATGAAAGATAATGCTGGAGAGACGGGCAAGGACTGGATCATAGAGGGCTGTGTTTGCCTCTCTGAGAGTTTCATTTACCAATGGGCAGAGGAGGGTTCCTGAAGAGTGAAAAGTTAGATAGCAATAGGATGAGATTTTCATTTTCTTAAGACCATCCTTGCAGCAATTTGAAGGATGCATTCAAGCAAAGGGAAAAGCTAGAAGCAGAACCTCCTATACATAGGTCATTGTAGTAATCTAGGTAAGAAATGTTTGGACTTGGACTAGGATAATAGCAGGGAGGGGGCAAAGGAGAAAATATTCAAAAAGAGAACAGGCCTTGGTGAGTGACTAGATGTGGAGGATTAGAGAGGGAGAAGTAGGGGAAGATACTCCATTTCTGGTTTGGACAGATGGATAGAGGATGCTGCTGACTATTGGGGGACGGTGAATGGGGTAAGCCTCTCTGAAGGTAAGTTTGTTTCAGATGTCTGTGGGGATAGCCCAGAGATTTCCAACAGGTTGTTGCCTATGTAGGTCCAAAGTCTGGAAGAAAACTCTGAACTGAAGAAATGAATTTGTGGCTCATCAAATTGCAAATTATCTGCAGTCTAGATAAATGGGGTTTGTTACATGCCAATAGTATATAGGATAAGCAATATATGTTACATGGGTGAACATTTAAAAAACATTTAGGCAACACTAAACCCAATGGGAAGATGGCATAGTGTCTAACCAACACTCCTGCGTGCGAGCATGCTTAGTCGCTTCAATCACGTCTGACTCTGTGTGACCCCATGGACTGGAGCCCGCCAGGCTCCTCTTGTCCAGGCAAGAATACTGGAGTGGGTTGTCATGCCCTCCTCCAGTATCAACACTCTTACAACTCACTGAAGAGAACTATTATAAAATAATTAGAAGAGACTTCAAATAAATTAAATGACAACAAAATTTTTGCACTAGAATATAAAGAACCACCATAATTAATGTTGTGCTTACTTAAATTGCTGTTGTCCTTCTTCCAGTTAACATCATTATCAGGAACTAGTTCTTTTTGTTTATTTTTATTTTGTTTGTGTTTTTAATTCTGTTTGGAACTAGTTTCTACCATTACTGTTCTATAAATGTTTGGTGGATGGACAGTAACTACTAAATAAATAATGAAAATTGTATGGGCTGATTAAAGTAACATGTTGATCAATATAAAATAATAAAACTGATTTTAAAAACAAAACATTTACACATGACATCAAGTGTTGTGCTTTGGTAGTCTTGAAACATAGTGTGCTACTCATTCATCTGAATAATACAGCCTTATTCAAAACATTTTAAAAACATATTCTTTCAATATTTTCAGAGCTTCCCTAGCAACCATACAAGAAAAAGACTTCATTGTTTTATAGTCAAATTTCATTGTTTAGAAAAATCAGACCGTTTTTCCTTTTTAAATGTTTTATTATGGGAAATTTAAAACAAATACAAAGTAAACAGAAAAAAAAATGAACTTTTATGTACAGATTTACTACTTATCAACATTTTGTTGTTCTTGTAGCATCTATACATTCATATACATGTCCCACTCTCCCTTAATTTTTATTTATTATTTTTTAGTTTTTTAAGGTAAATTTTTGCATACATTGAAATGCATGAATGTTAGCAGTAATTTAGACAAATAGATGCATCTTTGGAACCCCACACCTCTATCGTGATATAGACAATTTTCATCCACCAAGAATGTCCCCTGATGTCCCTTAATCAGGTATACCTAAAAGCAACCACTACTGCCATAAATTTGTCTTATATTAATTTTTCCTATTCTAGAATTTCAGTTAAGTGGAATCACACAGTCTGTACTTCATGTCCAGCTTCTTCTGCTGAGCACAAGAGCTATGAGATTCATCTGTGTTGTTACATGTATCAGTGCATCATTCCTGTTTATGGCCGGATAACATTCCATTGGATGGAAAGCCCACAATCTGTCTATCCATTCTCCTTGTCCCAGTATCCTATGGCTGCATAACAAACCACTTCAAATGAAAAGTAGCTTAACAACTGACCACCCTGTATTTCACTCATGAATCTGCACTTTGTGAGTAGCAAGGAAGGGACAGCTTCTCCCTGTTCTACATGGTGTCAACCGGGGTGCCTCAGGGGCTGAAGGCCACTTGAAGGCTAGAGGCTGGAATCCTCTGAAGGCTCATTCCTATGCCTGACGGTGGCTGCTGGCTGTCAGCTGGGAACTCAGCCAGGCCCTTGGCTTCCCCACAGCTGGGCAGCTGGGCTCTGAGAACAAGCATCCCAAGAGAGCAAGGCGGAAGTGTGGTGTTTTTAGGACCTAACCTCAGAAATCACAGAGCATCACCTTCTTCATGCTCTGCTGGGCATCACAGTCATAAAGTTCTATCTGTTCAGTAGAAAAGCACATAGACTTCGTGACTCGGAAGAGTCGATGTCACGCTAAAATGTGTGAGATATAACATGTCATGATGGCCATCTTTGGATAGTGCTATCTGCCACAGTTGCTATTCTGGCCATAAGAGTTCACATCCCTTCCACATACAAAGTACATGCAACCCCTCTTCCAAAAGCCCTAAGCCTCTTACCACTATGGTATTCACTGACAGTCTGAGACTCATCATATCATTCAGGTCTAAGCGTGGTTGAGGCTTGGGAGCAGTTCCTCGAATTCAGCTCCTTGAGTAGAGTTCTGAAGAACTATGAACTAAAGAGACAAGTTAGATACTCAGTATAGACTCCCCATATAATGATGGTTCAGGCAGAGGATAACCACTCTAAACCCTGCTGTTCCAAAGAGAGTTCTGCTCTCTGAGTAGTCCTTTCTTTGCCATTTAATGTAGAAGGGCTTTTCTTAAAAGCCCTTCTCGACCTAGGAGTCTCTGTGGGGCTGCTGTGAGACAAGGCCCTCAAGATCTTTAGAAAGATTTTTTGGTCTATTTGAAAAGGTCCATAAAACACCATCTTGTCTCTCTGAGGTCTTAACAAAGAAATTTCCAGTCATGTCCTTGGTTTCATATTTAGACCACATTTTTCTGCAGCACCATTGATTTTCCTAGAAGCCATTTCTTAATTTGAGTGTCATTTACCATCTGGAGAGGCTGAAAATGAGAAAGTTCAATTTTTGTACCCAGAAATTGCTGGTTTCTTCTAAGTTTAAACTGTTCTTTCTCTTATCCCTTTTCTAACGCACAGCCAGCGAGAGGTCAAGTGGCATGTTCACTACCCTACCTGCAAATCTCCTTAATTAAATTGTTGACTACGTTAGGTATATTTCCTACTTTCTCTGTTACTGCAGGTGACTTTGGGGACAACTCTCCACCACTATAAAACAAAGGACTTTTCCCCCAGCCCCCAATAACATTTTCCTTAATTTCTTTTCAGTTGATAACGAGCTGTCAGCTAGGACGCTTATGCATGAATTTGTCTTGTTTCCCAGCACCATAGTATCTGGGTTCGAAGAGCCAGTGTCCCAGGAGAACTGGCATTTGTATGACCTAGCCTGAGAAGTCACACAGTGTCACTACCTCCATTTTCTGCATGTTGACACAGTTGCAAAGGTCTATCCAGGTAAGAGCGGAGGGAATATGGGAGGTGTGAAGTGGCAGGCATCTCTGGGAAAGAAAATCTGCCACACTACTATTGAGAGATATTACTTAGTTTTCCTGATGGCTCAGACAGTAAAGAACCTGCCCACAATGCAGGCGATCCCTGGGTCAGGAAGATCCCCTGGAGGAGGGAATGGCAACCACTTCAGTATTCTTGCCTAGAGAATCCCGTGGACAGAGAATGGAGCCTGGTGGGCTACAGTCCGTGGGGTCACAAAGAGTTGGAAACAACTGAATGACTAACATTTTCACTTTTACAGTTTTAACTTGTATTTTATTCACAAGTCTGGGTCCCAAGTGATATTTTTATATTTCTGAAGATCAAACCCATTTTCAAGGAACTATAACTAAGGTAGTGGGAAGAATTCAGTGGAGGCTTTCAAATACCAAGAGCTTTTATAAATATTTTGAACAAAGATATTGGAAAGACTGTCTGACTGTCTATAGTTAGACTATATTTAATTCTAACTCAACCCTTTAAAATAGATTGTTTATCCATGTAATTGACTACACTGTCTACTTTGACTATAAAGATGAGATTACCACTATCAAGGAGAGAATTAAATTTTCCTGGCAAGGGACAGACTAGTTAATTTCCCAAGCTCCCTTGTGCTGAGTCACTGAGTTGTGTCTGACTCTTTGTGACCCCATGAACAGTAGCCCACCAGGCTCCTCTGTCTATGGGATTCTCCATGCAAGAATACTGGAGTGGGTTGCCATTTCCTTCTCCAAGCTTCCTCCCTAAAACCTGCCAATAATTTTATGAGACCTTTGATATTGTTAATTATTAGCATGCTTGATTTTTATTTCCCACTAGCATATTTCTACGAGGAAAGCCAACTAATACATACTTTCCATGAATAGAGCCCAAGAGTATGTAACAATCTAATTGTATGCTTAATTCTTCCAAGAAGTAGCTTTTTAAAATTTGGTTGTAGGGTCTGTTGCTAAACTCTGTATCCGGAGGAGGATGTAACTGATGCAGACTTTTAGGGCATCCCTGAGAAGTATTTAATATATAATCCTTTCTGCTATATTTGAGACTCTCAATGCATGGAGAATATTCTATAGATATATGGAAGCGGCCTCTCCTCTTGAAAACTTCTAGCTATAAATAAGCTATCATTGGGGAATATATACATTCTTGTCACACCTCTGTCATTATAGGGAGAAAAGCAAGGGGAAAAAATGGAAATGTCAGGTATAATCATTTAGTCTTATTAGTTGGGACCAGTCAGAAAAGAATAGTCATACTTACTAAAAGAGTGACAGCCCCTCTGGCTACAAAAGAAAAATAAGCACAGGATACAGATGCGTGGAGTGGCCACAGATATTCTGGATCATTGCAGTCACCCTGAACAGGATTTTTGACTTAGAAGTAAGAGAAACAGAATGAGTAATTAAAAAAAAAGTTTCTTACTCAAAGTTGCTTAATGGGGTATATTTTAGTGAAAATTAGCAGGTTTTACTTGGGCGTTTTTCTTTATATACTTGCTCTTAGGTATAACAGTTGAAATCGTGTTAGTAATAGTTACAAGTTCCAGCTTTTAAAACACCTGAAACTAACACAGTGTTGTAAATCAACTACAATCCAATAATGAAAAAAAAAAAAGATTTTAAAAGAAAAGGTTTCATATTTACAATGTCAAATAAGCATGCTTGAAATGACAGCCTTCACTTGGCACCATGTAACTGTTACCAAGACCTCAATGCCATTTACTGTTGCTCTATTCTAATTGCAGAAGGAAGGAAACACCTAATCTTTTGAGTATCAGATTTGCAAAGACAGAAAGGTTCAGATGGTAATATGATTTTAGAAAATAGTGTAAGTAAGGCTTTAGAGAAACTGACAGATTTTTCTCCTAGCTACATTATGTGAGCCATCCTTAGGAGGGTTGCTATGGCTCCTCAGCTTTCTCTTCTAGATTTAAGCATCAACCTATTTTTTCCAAGTCATTTGACCTTCTCTTTCATTGATTCTTCGATTGACTCTACTTTGTCATTGAGAACAAGGAGAGAGAGCCTTATGGAGATGGTGGGAGTTGAAATACTTCTTAAAGGATAAGATGTTTAGAAATATAATTTAAATCAATTTTATTTTGAGTCATTGTAGTATCTTGATTAATGAATTGTTCTATAAGCCAAAGAAGGCTGAGTGCCAAAGAATTGACACTTTCAAACTGTGGTGCTGGAGAAGACTCTTGAGAGCCCCTTGGACCACAAGGAGATCAAACCAGTCAATCCTGAAGGAAATCAATCCTGAATATTCAGTGGAAGGACTAATGCTGAAGCTGAAGCTCCAATACTTCGGCCACCTGATGCAAAGTGCTGACTCACTGGAAGAGATCCTGATGCTGGGAAAAATTGAGGGCAAGAGGAGAAGGGGGCGACAAAGGATGAGATGGTTGGATGGCATCACTGACTCAATGGACATGAGTTTGAGCAAACAGGAAGATAGTGATGGACAAAGAAGCCTGGTGTGCTGCAGTCCATGGGGTCGTGAACAGTCAGACACAACTTAGCGACTGAACAACAACAAAGTAAACTTAAACTAGTCATACTAATTAGTAATAAATAAATACTGATTTTACTAAAATATACTAGTATATTTAATAGTAATAGAATAGTAATACTAGTATACTAATAGAATACTATTACTAATAGTAATACTAATAATAGTAAAATATACTAGTATATTTTACTAAAATATACTAAATATATATAAGTATATCATATATTTATATATATAAATATACTAAAATATTACTAAATCAGTAAATCAGTATAATCACTATTATACAGAGCAAAGTAAGTCAGAAAAAGAAAGATAAATACCGTATTCTAACACATATATATGGACTCTAGAAAAATGGTACTGAAGAATTTATTTTCAGGGCAGCAATGGAGAAATAGACATAGAGAATAGACTTATGGACATGAGGAGAGGGGAGGAGAGGGTGAGATGTATGGAGAGAGTAATGTGGAAACTTACACTACCATATACAAAATAGATAGCCAATGGGAATTTGCTGTATGGCTCAGGAAACTCAAACAGGGCTCTGTATCAGCCTAGAGGGGTGGGATGGGGCGGGAGATGGGAGGGAGATTCAAAAGGGAGGGGATATATGTATACCTATGGCTGATGCATGTTGAGGTTTGACAGAAACCAACAAAATTCTATAAAGCAACTATCCTTCAATAAAAATATAAATAAATTTTAAAAAATTAAAAACCTTTGTTCTTTTGAATCATTATTAAATATAGATAGATAATAGGTAATAAACCTTCTTTAACATTGTATTGGTAGGGGATAAGGAATCTTAAAATGTAAAAATGAATTTGGTTATTCATATTATTCAAGGTATGTTCAAGATTTTTGAGTCCGTATTTTCTGAAAACTTTTAGTGAGGTTTGTCATTGCCTTCTCAATGCCACAATAAACACAATCACTTTGTTCCCAATAAAGTTATTTCTGATTCTTTCCTTCATTTTGATTTTGATTTTTCTCTAAATGGATCTCTCTTTGACAGCAATGGAGTAAAATTTCTTGAAGGGGAAATTGCTCCGTATGATAGTTTTGAAATAAAATACCTGCCAAATTGGATTGATTGGGGCTCTGAATGCAGCAATATTAAGTGAAGAAGTTATCTTCCATAAAAACCTTTGGGTGAAATAATATGTGAGTTACAGGGTTATATTTCAAGATGTCAAATTGGGGTTCACGGTATGAAAATGAAATGCTAGCTGAAGTAATGCCAAATGCACTAGAAACTAGAGACGTGTGCCTAGGGCTTGAGACGTAGAAAAGAAAGAAAAGTCATTTGGATTATTCAAGGCTTTTTAGTCTCTTTTTCTTGAAACCCATTAGTGGATGGTCACCTACCTACTCATTACCTCTACAAATCTAATCACTTTGTTCCCAATAAAGGTGTTTCCGATTCTCTCCTTGCTTTTGATTTTGTTCTAAAGGAGTCTCTCTGTGACAGCAAGAGAATGAAATGTCTCAAAGGTCATTTGAGACATCAGGCAGTAGATGAGGGGCATACGGAAAAAGAAAAACAGGCATCACAGTTCTTAAATCAGCCGCTCTCAGACTTCCATGTGCTTGAGAATCACCCTGGGTAGGCGGGAGCAAGGAGGAGTGTTAAACATACAGATCCTCCAGCCTCATCCTCGTAGATGCATCCCAAGACACCGCAAAGGTCAATGAGATTTACCTCTAAGGCCAACTGAGTAACTCTTGGCTGCATCTAGGCATCAATTCCTCTCAAGGAAAATTACCTTTCTGGTTCCTTCCTCTGAAAACACTTTATATGTTTCTTCTGACGTAGCCTGAATCTGGGGCTGAGTCCTGATATCGTCTAGAAAAACTTCAGGTGCAGCATTTACTCTTAAGCATCTTTAGGGTTTGAATGAGTGTGTATACTCTGGAGTTCTAAAAATGTTACCTGGCTTAAATGTTGACTGTGAAACTAAAATATACTTATTATACATTAAATATTGTTTTTAATCACTTCAGTCCATGTATGTGTTCATTAAATATGTTTGCTCTTAGCAGGACACTTTATTTGGGCAGGAGCTTCTCTTTAACCCTTGTCACCACTAGAATATTTTTTGAGCTGAGCCGAGTTCATAGGTACTAAAGTGTAGATTCAGTCAGCTTGACTTCCATTGAATTGCCTCGCATCCATTGATACGCGCATGGGCTGAGGCTCCATGTCACAGGGGAAGGGGCAAGAACGAACTGCCATGCAGTGTAGTTTAAGGATAAAACAACATTTCTGATGAACTGAGGTAGGACCAAACCAAGTCCAGATCACGAAATGGCTATGGGATCCCTGAGAACAAGGGCGGATGTTTTAATTATTGTTAAATAAAAAGCAACCTCAAATTATATGCCTTATTGGAAAAAAAAATCACATATTTTGCTCATAAATCTGTAGGTCAGGAAGTGAGACAAGGTGCAAAGTTCATGTGTGCTCAGTGATTCTGAAGGTCTTAGCTGGGATGATCCTAAAGTTTGGAGGCCCCATGACCTCCCCCAGCCCTGTCTCTCTTTCTGCACCCAGCCTGTCGCAGCTTGAGCATCCTCAAAGCATGACAGCCTCTGCATTTTCAGACTTTTTACATGGCAGTCAGGGCTCTAAAACAAGTGTTGTCAGAGGCCTGGCAGAAAGCTGCAAGTATTCTTATGAACTAGCCTCAGAAAGTCCCAAAACATCATTTCTACCACTTTCTATTTGTTAAGTAAGTCTCTAAAACCAGGCCAGATTCAAGAAGAAGGAAGTAGACTCCACCTATCAGTGGTCAGAGTAGCAAGGAATTCACAGCCATCTTCAGTCTTCCATAGTTTGTCCTCTGGCCACATTATTTATATTTATTGAAAGTGCAAAATACGCTTACCCCCTCTTAAGAATCCCAAAAGTCTCATCCTGTTTCAGCACTGACCCAAAGTCCAGCATCTCATCATGTATATCAGAATGAAGTGCTTTAATGCCACTGCTTACATGCAATTGCTACCCATCTGAAGACCTGAGAAATAAAGATACAAGCTATCTGCCGTAAGGTAACTCCAATAAACACTGTCATTCAAAATAGAGAAGTTTGGAAGAAAAGGCTCTTAATAGTCACTGGTTCACAATGATCATGAGATCCATCCAGATCCATATCAAGAGTTCATTTGCTCTGAAGCCATTTCTATCTGCCGTAAGGTAACTCCAATAAACACTGTCATTCAAAATAGAGAAGTTTGGAAGAAAAGGCTCTTAATAGTCACTGGTTCACAATGATCATGAGATCCATCCAGATCCATATCAAGAGTTCATTTGCTCTGAAGCCATTTCTTACACTGAGAATCTTCTGCTGAAAGAATCTGGGGATAAAACAGTTTTATTTTCAAACCTAAAAAAGTCCTGCTCCTTAACAGGTTTCTCTAGATTCTCAAAAATTAAACAGTTACTTCTTTAATTTTTTTCCCCTCACTCCTCACCACCTTGTCCCAAATCAGCATCCCATTCTTGACACCAAATTCTGTTCAGTTATCCATGCTGTGCAACTACTCAAAATAACGATCATTTGTTCTGCTCATGAATCCGTGGGTTGGAATTCAGACGTTAAACAGTGGGGAGGGTTTATTTCTACTCTGGATGTCTGGGGCTTCAGCAGGTAGAACTTGAAGGGCTGGCTGGAAGCTAAAATAGAGGAGGAGCTGACTTGGGTATCCCTACAGCGTGGTGGCCTCAAGGTAGTCGGACTTAAAATTAGTAGCTCAGGGGTCCAAGAATGAGTGTACTGGGGCCCAGGAGGAAGCTCCAAGGCTTCTCTTGACACAGCCTCAAAGGTCCCTGAATGTCACTTTTGCCTTATTGTATTTGCGAAGTAAGTCACTGTGGCCAGACCAGGTTTAAGGGGAGTAAAATTAGATTCCACCTGTTAAGGGGAAGAGTAGCAGAGAGTTTGCAGCCATCTTTGTTTGAAAGAGATCTATTTTTATAATATGATTTCATTACTTGGAACATGAACATTTGTATAAATTGCAATATCAAATGATAGAAAATGGAAGGTAAATAGGTGATCGACCATAATCAAGAAAAATTTAGACCACTGGATTGATGAAGCAGATACTGCTATGCATTAAGTTTCATATTCTGATTCTTTTAACTTTGCAAACTTCTCTCAAATTTATTTAGACACAAGGTGTCGGCACAACCTTGAACCTTTAATTCTCATCAAACTATCTGGGTAATTGAGTAAGGAAGAGTTGGTCTAAAGAAGGTGATGTAGTTTAGTTTCTCTGTTTTGTCTGTCCTTCTACTTAGTTATTTAGTACTGATAATTTCTAAATGCTATAATATAAACTCAAAGGGGTGCTCAAAAATGATATTAAGAAAAAGCACAAAACTGTAGGAAGGCAATAAAATGTATCCAGCAGGATTATAAATCATATGAATTTTACAGAAACAATTTATACGGTATAAACCCTTAATATGATTATGGACAATGTGTAAAGTTTAGTTTGTTCTGTGACTAATGTCAGAAGTTAAGCCTCTCAGACTACTGATAATAGGAAGCTATCTCTACAAATATATGTTTTTACTAACAGGTACCTGCTCTTGTTTAAGCAGAATTCATGCAACTGTTTAGTAATAAGTTAAAGACCTTATTTGTCAAGGTTTTCACTTGTTATAACAGGAATTGACTTATTTATATCCCTCCATTGATTGACAGAATTTTACTTCATCCACAGCCTTTAGAAATAAAGCTGGACCTTACCTACTGATAAAAGGGTCAATTTAACAACAACAAAAAATCTAACAATCCCAAATGTATATGCACTAAAACCTGAATGTTTGCATTCATCCTCAGTTATTTTCTTAGGATGAGTTTGCCAGATCTAGGTATACACAATTTTTAACCTTCTGATAAATCATGCCCTATAGCTCTCCAGAAAGGTTGTACTAACTTTCACTCTTAGCCAGAAGTATATGAAAAATGCCTGCCTCTCTTCATTTTCACCAAAATCAGATGGCCATTCCATCTAAAATAGTTTTAAATGTGGTTTTATTACTCTTAATTTCTCCGATGATAGTGACTGCAAAAGTCTAGGAATATTTTTATAAACAGATTTGTATCTGCTTTCAAAAAACAATGAGAATGGTGTTATTTGTATGTAAACCTAGTCCTTTGAAAATGCTTCAGAGCGGCTCAAAATTTTTCTTTAAAGTTTGATATGGAATGGTCATGTCACATAAACGTGTGTGTGTGTGTGTGTGTGAGAGAGAGAGAGAGAGAGAGTGAATGCCAAGGTAAGTAAATTCACCCCTCACAGCCTATATATCTATTTCTATCACTAAACTGTTACATCATTTTATATTAATAATAATCAAATTGTATGTTTTGTCTGATAGATTGTGACCTTCTTAAAGTGACAGATTTTTGTTTTATATGTTTTTGAATTATCTCAAAATTACAGAATCTGGTATGATAACCATTCAATACATATTTGGAGGAAAAAGGCTGGAATGAAAGAAGAAATGAAGGAGAGAGATGTGAATTTCAACTTGGTCCTTGTCCACAGAATCACAGATTTCACTTAGCACAATCCTACTAAGGAGGTTAACTGTATTCTTTTAAAAATTAATGTGTTGAGCTCTAAATTAATCAGTTATAATAAAATCCACAAAGAACGCCTACCTAGAGCCCATCTGAAAGTGCTCTTTTGTCTGATTTTTTTCATAAACACTAGCCAATAATCAGTAATTACACTAGCCAGTAATCCAAGTCTATGCCCCAACCACTAATGCCGAAGAAGCTGAAGTTGAATGATTCTATGAAGACCTACAAGACCTTCTAGAACTAATACCCAAAAAAGATGACATTTTCATCATAGGGGACTGGAACGCAAAAGTAGGAAGTCAAGAGATACCTGGAGTAACTGGCAAGTTTGGCCTTGAAGTACAAAATGAAGCCAAGAAAACACACTGATCATAGCAAACACCCTCTTTGAACAATACAAGAGATGACTCTACACATGGACATTACCAGATGGTCAATAACAAAATCAGATTGATTATATTCTTTGCAGTTGAAGATGGAGAAGCTCTATACAGTCAGCAAAAACAAGACCAGGAACTGACTGTGGCTCAGATCATGAACTCCTTATTGAAAAATTCAGATTTATACTAAATAAAGTAGGGAAACCCACTAGACCATTCAAGTATGACCTAAATTAAATCCCTTATGATTATGCAGTGGAAGTGGCAAATATTCAAGGGATTAGCTCTGATAGACAGAGTGCCTGAAGAACTATGGACAGAAGATCATAACATTGTACATAAGTTTGTGATCAAAACCATCCCCAAGAAATGCAAAAGGCAAAATCGTTGTCTGAGGAGGCTTTACAAATAGCTGAGAAAAGAAGAAAAGCTAAAGGCAAAGGAGAAAAGGAAAGATATATCCATATGAATGCAGAGTTCCAAAGAATAGCAAGGAGAGATAAAAAAGGCTTCCTCAGTGATCAGTGCAAAGAAATAGAGGAAAAAAATAGAATGGGAAAGACTAGAGATCTCTTCAAGAAAATTAGAGATACCAAGGAAACATTTCATGCAAAGATGGGCACAATAAAGGGAAGAAACAGTATGGACCTAACAGAAGCAGAAGATATTAAGAAAAGGTGGCAAGAATACACAGAAGAAATATACACAAAAGATCCTCATGAACCAGATAATCATGATGGTGTGATCACTCACTTAGAGCCAGACATCCTGGAATGTGAAGTCAAGTGGGCCTTAGGAAGCATCACTACAAACAAAGCTAGTGGAAGTGATAGAATTCCAGCTGAGCTATTTCAAATCCTAAAAGATGATGCTGTGAAAGTGCTGTACTCAATATGCCAGCAAATTTGGAAAACTCAGCAGTGGCCACAGGATCGGACAAGGTCAGTTTTCATTCCAATTAAAAAGAAAGGCAATGCCAAAGAATGTTCAAACTACTGCACAATCGCACTCATCTCACACATTAGCAAAGCAATGCTCAAAGTTCTCCAAGCCAGGCTTTGACAGTATGAACCGGAACTTCCAAATGTTCAAGCTGGATTTAGAAAAGGCAGAGGAACAAGAGATCAAATTGCCAACATCCACTGGATCATTGAAAAAGCAAGAGAATTCCAGAAAAACATCTACTTCTGCTTCATTGACTATACTAAAGCCTTTGACTGTGGATCACAGTCAAATTGTGGAAAATTCTTTAAGAGATGGGAATACCAGACCACCTTACCTGCCTCCTGAGAAACCTGTATGCAGGTCAAGAAGCAACAGTTAGAACCAGACATGGAACAATGGACTGGTTCCAAATTGGGAAAGGAGTACGTCAAGGCTGTATATTGTCACCTTGCTTATTCAACTTATGTGCAGAGTACATCATGCAAAATGCTGGGCTGGATGAAGCAGAAGCTGGAATCAAGATTTCCAGAAGAAATATCAATAACCTCAGATATGCAGATGACACCACCCTGATGGCAGAGAGTGAAGAGGAACTAAAGAGCCTCTTGGTGAAAGTAAAAGAGGAGAGTGAAAAAGCTCAACATTCAAAAAACTAAGATCATGGCATCCAGTCCCATCACTTCATGGCAAGTAGATGGGGAAACAATAGAAACAGTGGCAGATTTTATTTTCTTGGGCTCCAAAATCACTGCAGATGGTGATTGTGCCACAAGATTAAAAGAGGCTTGCTCCTTGAAAGAAAAGCTATGACAAACCTAGACAAAGGTTCATATAGTCAAAGCTATGGTTTTTCTCTTGGGAGTCCCTTGAACGGCAAGGAGATCCAACCAGTCCATCCTAAAGGAGATCAGTCCTGGGTGTTCATTGGAAGGACTGATGCTGAGGCTGAAACTCCAATACTTTGGCCACCTCATATGAAGAGCTGACTCATTGGAAAAGACCCTGATGCTGGGAGGGATTGAGGGCAGGAGGAGAAAGGGACAACAGAGGATGAGATGGCTGGATGGCATCACCGACTCGATGGACATGAGTTTGGGTGAACTCCAGGAGTTGGTGATGGACGGGGAGGCCTGGCACGCTATGATTCATGGGGTCACAAAGAGTCGGACTGAGCGATTGAAATGAACAGAACTGATGGTTTTTCCAGTAGTCGTGTATGGATGTGAGAGTTGGACCGTAAAGAAAGCTGAGTGCTGAATAATTGATGCTTTTGAACTGTGGTGTTGGAGAAGACTCTTGAGAGTCCCTTGGACTGCAAGGAGATCTAACCAGTCAATCCTAAAGGAAATCAGGCTTGAATATTCATTGGAAAGACTAATGTTGAAGCTGAAGCTCTGATACTTTGGCCACCTGATGCAAAGAACTGACACATTGGAAAAGACCCTGATGTGGGAAAGTTTGAAAGTGGGAGGAGAAGGGGATGACAGAGGATGAGATGGTTGGATGGCATCACTGACTCGATGGACATGAGTTTGAGCAAGCTCCGGAAACTGGTGATGGACAGGGAAGCCTGGCATGCTGCAGTCTATGGGGCTGCAAAAAGTCGGACATGATTGAGAGACTGAACTGAACTGAAGCCAATAATCTGCCTTTCACACTAGTGAGAGACTTTGAACTGGAATGTTAGAGTGCTGTTTTTCCTTCTCAGAATGTTATTTGCAAACTTCCTCAACCCACATATAGGGGATTTACATCCCTTTCTTTCCTGGTTAATTTTAAAATTTGGCTTTGTTTTATTGAAATGAGGGTAAATTTCTCATTACAATTAGAATTTTGTGTAAAACACTTGTAAAAGCCAATATAATGAGGATTTCACTAGTCTGAAACCTGTTTAACCAGAATTTTGCTAGGCGTTCATAGTGATAACACTGTGCATTGTTTTGAAATGCATTCTGAATTACCAAGGACTTAATTATATTTAATACAGGCTTATACATCATATTCAAATAATTCGAAAACTGATGTTGCATGCAGAATCAGGAATAATTTTAGAGCAGTAGTTTATTTTAAAGATTATCAAACTGCATCATTGTACACATGAGAGAACAGAGGCCCCAGATAAGTGAAGTCATTTGTCTAAAGTCACACAGCTTCTCAGGGTCACAGTGGAGCTGGATTCCAAGTCTATTGGATTTGAGTCAATTACTGTATCCATTGATTTTGCTAGGTTGACTAACAGAACTCTTCTCTCTTCAACTGATCATATTCCTTACTTAGAGAATAGTGAGATTTTTCTGTAATAATAATACAGAAGAATTATAGGCCAAATGGCCAAACAAAATATATTAGATCTCCACAATAAATAAAAGTTAATTGCCTTAGGTCTGAATATTTTTAAATGGAACATCTCAGAATTACTTCTTCAGCCTGCTGCTAAGTCACTTCAGTCGTGTCCAACTCTGTGTGACCCCATAGACAGCAGCCCACCAGGCTCCCCCATCCCTGGGATTCTCCAGGCAAGAACACTGGAGTGGGTTGCCATTTCCTTCTCCATCTTCAGCCTAAATTCCCCCAATTTTTTTTTATAACTATAGTTTGGGCACAATGATAAGCATCTGGTAGCTACTTGTTAGCTAACAATGAAGAACGATAAGAATTAACAAGAAGTAACTTCATCCTTATTTTTCTTCCCCTTAATGATCAAGCTGAGCATCTTTATCTCTGATGAGAGATATTAATGAATATCTGACTGTGAAATCCCTTGACACCTGAAAAGACTAGCAATTTATTCATTACTGATAGTATATGGTACCTGATTGTGAACCTTTCTGCTGGCAGAGATTTTTTTTTCAAAGATTCATCTTTCTCCCGGAGTAAATATCATATTTTTAATTATTCATAATGTTTTTCCTGTTTTACCACAAGCTTCCTCAGAGGACAGAGTGCATTAAGGCTCTTCTGTTACTATAAGAGTGTGAAGTGTGAATAGGCAATATATATATATATATATCTGTATTAGCATTTCATTGTTATTCTGGGCAAACAAAATTAAACATGATTTGCAAATGCTGCAGTCAGAAACAACAAAAGGTGTAAAGCGAAGCAACAAAATTTATACTGCATCCACACCAGAAAAAGTAAATGAAAAATTCTCGTAGCTGAAGTGGAAACTAGGAAGATTTCACATCCTTAACATCTATATTAGGGAAGTAAAAATGTGAGCGTGCCTATAAATATGAACAATACAGCATTATTTAGATTCATGCTACAGACTTACTCTACAATTGTGGGCATCTTCTATTCAAGCTAACTTTGGTAACCTTTTTCTCATACTGAATATTGCTGCTCATATTGAATATTGCTAAGTCATGTCTGACTCTTTGCAAACCCATGGACTACAGCGTGCCAGGCTTCCCTGTCCTTCACATCTCCTAGAGTTTGCTCAAACTCATGTCCATTGAGTCGGTGATGCCATCTAACTGTCTCCTCCTCTGCTGCCCCATTCTCCTCCTGCTCTCAATCTTTCCCAGTATCAGGCTCTTTCGCAGTGAGTCAGCTCTTCGCATCAGGTGGCCAAGGTATTGGAGCTTCAGCTTCAGCATTAGTCCTTCCAACGAATATTCAGGGTTGATTTCCTTTAGGACTGGCCGGTTTATCTCCTTGCTGTTCAAGGGACTCTCAAGAATCTTCTCCATCACCACAGTTTGAAAGTATCTCTTCTTTGGCACTCAGCTTTCTTTATGGTCCAACTCTCACATCCATACATGACTACTGGAAAAACTATAGCTCTGACTATATGGACCTTTGTATGCAAAGTAGTGTCTCTACTTTTTAATATACTGTCTAGGTCTGCCGTGGCTTTTCTTCTAAGGAGCAAGCATCTTTTAATTTCATGACTGCAGTCACCATCCACAATGATTTTGGAGCCCAAGAAAATAAAATCTGTCACTGTTTTGATTGTTTCGCCATCTGTTTGCCATGAAGTGATGGGATCAAATGCCATGATCTTAGTTTTTTGAATATTGAGTTGCAAGCCAACTTTTTCACTCTCTTCTTTCACCCTCAAAAGGCTCTTTGGTTTCTCTTCACTTTCTCCCATTCTCATTGCCTTTCTTGGCTTATGTCTTTTAGGAAATTGCTTTATTTCATGTTGTGAGGTCTCAGAAAGAAGTGGAGGTAAACATATGTCCTTAATCTGTCATGTAATTTGATCATAAGTCTCTTTTGCTTGTTAAAGTTTCATTCTAAGAGATATGGAATAGGAAAAAAATTCTCCCATTAGGCCTGTAGGGCGGTATCATTTGCATATCTGAGGTTGTTGATATTTCTCTGGGAAATCTTGAATCCAGCTTGTGATTCATCCAGTCCAGCCCATAAAAAAAGCTTTTATAATTACCTATTATTGTTGTTATTAAAATAGCAGTTTGTGTGTAGGAAACCAAGCTGCCAGGAGCCATTCATTTGCAGACGGTGTTCCTTATTTATTCTCAAGTGGGAAGAGATTAAGCTTTATCCTTCATGACCCAGAGTGCAAGCTGAGACATAACCAGAGCCTCCTTCAATCCATCTGAAGTTTCTCTGATCTAGTGGGCACACCCTCACCCTTAAGCCCAGGAGTATGATTGCTGGATCCTGTCTCAGGAATCTCTGGTGTCTCCACGCTCATTTTGCACCTCCTGAATCTTCCTCCTTCTCTTACTCCATCCTTCAGCTGGAAATACCATCCGCTTCCTCTCCAGGCAAGGAGACGTTGCTTTATTTCATATTCCAAGTTCTGTTATGTTGAACTTTATGTTCAGATCTCTGAGCTTTGGTTTTGGTACATGAAGGGAAGCCTTGACATTTTCTCTCTCAACCACGCCTGGCTTTTAAGATGTTTCTCTCATTCAAATGCAAAAAAATGACAGTCAGAACTGAACAATAACTTTGTTTTTCTAGCTATATCTGCACTCTCTCTAAAACAATGAAATATTGATTCAGTGAGTTCAGACATCATCCAGTGAGCTTCTCATTTTAAGAGAAATTTAAAACTGCATTAAACTCTTCAAAATTATTATAGCTATTACAAATGTACCCAAAAAAGCCATTTCAAATACAAAATATCAGGGAATTTAAAACTGTTTTAGATTGTCAATTGTCGATGAGAGTGAGGAGAAGCAGACATTTTCATACATTGTTTTCACACATTTCTGGTGGCTGATGAGTATAAATTTACTAATGAATGAATCTATAGGTCCAAGTGATTGCCTCTACAGTTCGAAACTGGCTCCTCTCTGCTCATCTCTACCTAACCCTTTTCTCTCTTCTCTGAAATTTTAGATAAGTAACAATAGAAAATCTCTAAACATGGAGAATATTAAGAAAAATTAATTGGCTAATTTTCTCTTTTATAAATAATTTAGATTGCAAACCAATTTAGATACATGAAGGGCATAACTTTCTGTTTCTAATTATGTTTTGAGACTGGGGACAGATTATCTAGTCCATTCATGTCAAGAAGCATGTTGTTGTGAAATGTATAGATTCCTTTTCATTTGGCCAACTTGATTGTATTTTTTAATCTATTCGTTTAGCAAATTTCTAATTTGCTAGAGATGTTGATGCTTGAGGCCTTAAAAGATTACATTCATGTAGGATATCTTGATTCAAATGTTCTGTTCTCTAAGTAGTAAGCTTTGCATTTCCATCTAGATCCACCCTATAGGCCTAATGGGAGAAATTTTCCTTTTCCATATCTCTTAGAATGAAACTTTAAGAAGCAAAAGAGACTTATGATCAAATTACATGGCAGATTAAGCACATATGTTTACCTCCACTTCCTTCCAGAACCTCACAACAGGAAATAAAGCCATTTCCTAAAAGACATAAGCCAAGAAAGGCAATGAGAAAGAGATAGGAGATAGCATAACATGTTAGAATTTAGAAAGTAGATAGATGAGTGGCAAATGACTTATTAGATAAAAGAATGCTGAAACTTAAACCAACAGTGAGGCAAAGTAGGGTTCAGTTCATTTCAGTCACTCAGTCATGTCTGACTCTTTGCGACCCCATAGACCACAGCACGCCAGGCTTTCCTGTCCATCACCAACTCCCGGAGCTTACTCAAACTCATGACCATTGAGTCAGTGATGCCATCCAACCATCTAATCCTCTGTCGTCCCCTTCTCCTCCTGCCTTCAATCTTTCCCAGCATCAGGGTCTTTTCCAATGTGTCAGTTCTTTGCATCAGATGGCCAAAGTATTGGAGTTTCAGCTTCAGCATCAGTCCTCCAGTGAATATTCAGGACTTATTTCTTTTAGGATGGACTGGTTGGATCTCCTTGCAGTCCAAGGGACTCTCAAGAGTCTTCTCCAACACCACGGTTCAAAAGCATCAATTCTTCAGTGCTCAGCTTTCCTTATGGTCCAACCCTCACATCCATACATGACCACTGGGAAAACCATAGCTTTGACTAGATGGACCGTTGTCTGGGTTTGTCACAGCTTTTCTTCCAAGGAGCAAGTGTCTTTTAATCTCGTGGCACAGTCACCATCTGCAGTGATTTCGAAGCCCCCCAAAATAAAGTCTGTCACTATTTCCATTGTTTCCCTATCTACTTGCCATAAAGTGATGGGACCAGGCACCATGATCTTAGTTTTCTGAATGTTGAGTTTTAAGCCAGCTTTTCTACTCTCCTGTTTCACTTTCATCAAGAGGCTCTTTAGTTCTTCTTCACTTTCTGCCATAAGGGTAGTATCATCTGCATATCTGAGGTTATTGATATTTCTCCCGGCAATCTTGATTCCAGCTTGTGTTCCATCCAGTCCAGCATTTTGCATGATGTACTCTGCATTTAAGTTAAATAAGCAGGGTGAAAATATACAGCTTTGACCCAGAAGCAAGACAACGAACTCCACAGAACCTCAGAACTACTCAGAAATTATGGGTATCATATACCTCAAAGTATTGGTTAGGTGGGGCTAAAAACAGGACAGGGTAAATCCATATTGGAAGCAGTTACAGCACTCAGATTCCTTCTTCCCCTCAAATAGTGACTACTTGTGAATCATCCCAGTGGAAGACTGATCTGCTCTCTGAAGGAGGTGCACTAGGTCATTCAGGATATAGGACATTGGGAAGCCAGAGAAGGGATACCCTGCTGGTAATGAAAGTCTATATATGAAAGATGAGAATCTCATTGCCTTTCTTTATTCTGATGCCCAAGAATGCTGGCATCCAGCTGATGCCCTGAAGCAGAATATGGGAAATTTGACCAACCCAAGAGACTTGATACTGATTACAGAGGGCACTTATAATACCGTACACCCTGAGCACCCTGTGTATCCCTGTCTTTGGCTTCCCAATGTCCCATGTGCTGAACCCTAGAATGAAGATCACCATTCTAGAAGTACCACCAGCACTCACACAAAGACTTGAATACAGTCTGGCAGTGCCTCACTCTTAAATACACACAATAACAGAGAAAGATTGTGAGATGGAGTTGACTTAATGTTGCATAAGGGGAAAAAAAGGACTGAGATGGAAAATGAGAGGGGAAAATTAGAAGACCGATGTGGAATAACAAGTAATCCATGTAATAGGAATTCTACAAGGATTAAGTAGGGAAAATGAAGAGGAGAGTGTTATTACAGAAATAATCCAAGACAATGTCCTAGAGTTCAATGACATGAGTTTTCAGATTATGCCCAACACTTACCCATGCCAGGATACGTCATAAAACATCAGAACCCTGGTAATAAAGAAAAGATCCTAAAAGCTTCCAAAGATTTTTTAAAAAATATATTCAACAGATAAGGAGCCAGCATAGCATCACATTTCTCCATAATAAAAATGGAAAGTAGAAAAATGTAACAGTAGTCAAAATCCTAAGGAAAATTACTTTTGACCATTATTGAAAGTTATTTTCTACCTACCTTGGTTAGATAGAATTCTCTAACTAAACCAAGGATTCAAATAAGAGAATAAAGACATTTTCAGATGTGCAAAGTTGGTATTCTGACTGAGACAAGGAAAATTTATTATGAAGAATTATTTTTTGTAGATGATTAACTATTAAATGTGATTTAAAAAAAAAAAGAATCCTGGGGAGGAAGGATAAATTAGGAGTTTGGGATTAATATATATACATTCCTATTTAGCACAGGGAACTCTACTCAATCTCAATATTTTGTAATAACCAATAAAGGAGAAGAATCTGAAAAAGATTCACGTAACTGAATCACTATACTTGAAACTAACACAACATTGTGAACCAACTATACTTCAATTTAAAAAAAATTAAAACAGATCCCTTAAAAAAAAAAAAAAAAAAAAACCTAAAGCACACAGGAATACCAAGTTATTTCTTCTAGGGCTGAGGCAGAGTAGCCCAAACCAAGGAAGTAATAAACAGAAGAGCCTCATCTCCCTAAGGCTGAGATTCAGACCTCATCACAGAAGGCGCTGCTGAGGCCCATTTGCTGGTGGCGATGTTCACCAGGGTACCGCAGGGCAAAGCTGGTCCATAGGAAGCTGCCCACTGGGATGTGGTGAATGACAGCCAGCATGCAGGTGGCCACCCACTGGAACAAACTGGAGCTGGCTCACTAGACGTCACCTGTTGGAAAACTGAAGGAACTCACTGGAAGTGAGTGGACAAAATTGTTAGAGGGCTAACTATGAACTATTGAAGGGAAGTTTCTGCTCTGGCAGTGAGTTTGGAGGTGAATTAGCGATAGATGCATAAAAAACTAAGCAAAAGAAAGAAAGGAAGGAAAGAAGAAACTGAACCTTGACAATTACTAATATAAGAGGAAAAAAACTTTTTCAAAAAAGGTTCACCACATGGCTACTTGTGGAAAGTTTTTGCATAATCATAAAGATCTAAATAAATATTCAACTAACCAAAAATCATGACATTACTATATTAGGAAGATGAAGAGAGAAAAACAAGAAGACATATGCGAGCTCTGAAGCCTCACCTTACACAGAAATCAATAATAAATTATATTCAAAGTGAAAAATATGAAGAGGAAACATTATAAACTGTTATTTAGAAAGAAGAGAAATACCAAAAGAAAGACATAGAAGTGTTAAAAAGTGGTTGTTTCTGGGTAGTAATAATTGAGGGTAGGGAATGGGTGGGATTGGGACTATTGATTTTAATCAATTGGGACTTATAGAATATTGACATTTTGAACCATGTATATGAGTATCCTCAGTAGAAATCAGGGGAAAAACGAGCAGTTAAAGTAAGTTCTTCTTTAAGTTTGTTCAGAGCTTAAGTCTGGGTTAAACATATTCCTTCAAATTATTTTAATCAAAGACTGATCCCAGGGTCTGTCTCCCTGCTTTAGACACATTCTCAGAAGAATAAGGTCTTTAGGCAGTAAGGACACCCTCCTCCAATTGTGTGATAGTCAAAACCAATATATTCTAGAGGGAATGAGAAACTGCAAGATAAGCAGATCCATCTTTACAGTAGAGAGTCAAGATTACCCAAGTGTAACCCATGGAAAGCTTTGCATGTGTTAGAAAACATACCTATGTTATGGAGGATGGCAGAACATTCATATACGTTTTCAGATAAAACCCCATGAAATGTGTTCATTCTTTGGTGTTACAGATACTGCAGAATAAATATAAAGAACAGCTGCTAGAAGTTACTCTAAGGAAGGATAGCGATTTGTAACACTTCAGCTGCTAAGATATATACATGGTTACACTGTCTTCAGAACTTCTGGGGAGTCTCTCCTTCCATATACATGACCCTCTAGCTCTGCAGATGGTGATTGCAGCCATGAAATTAAAAGATGCTTACTCCTTGGAAGGAAAGTTATGACCAACCCAGACAGCATATGAAAAAGCAGAGACATTACTTTGTCCACAAAGGTCCATCTAATCAAGCCTATGGTTTTCCCAGTGGTCATGTATGGATGTGAGAATTGGACTATAAAGAAAGCTGAGCACCAAAGAATTGATGCTTTTGAACTGTGGTGTTGGAGAAGACTCTTGAGAGTCCCTTGGACTGCAAGGAGATCCAACCAGTCCATCCTAAAGGAGATCAGTCCTGGGTGTTCATTGGAAGGACTGATGTTGAAGCTGAAACTCCAATACTTTGGCCACCTGATGTGGAGAGCTGACTCATTTGAAAAGACCCTGATGTGGGAAAGATTGAGGGCAGGAGGAAAAGGGGACAACAGAGGATGAGATGGTTGGATGGCATGACCGACTCAATGGACATGGGTTTGGGTAGACTCTGGGAGTTGGTGATGGACAGGGAGGCCTGGAGTGCTGTGGTTCATGGGGTTGCAAAGAGTTGGACACGACTGAGCGACTGAACTGAACTAGCTCTTCAGAAGTCCATTACTTTTCAATTCAGTGTGTCAGATGTATACTGAACACTTGATTGTGTGTTACGGGTTGAACTGTGTCCCCTCCGCCACCAACATTCATAGGTTGAAGTCTTAACACCCAGTATCTCAGAATGCAGCCTTATTTGAAAATAAAGTCACTGCTAATGACTAATAAGGTCATTAGTTACCATGAGGTCATTAGAGTGGGCCCTAATCCATATAACTGGTGTCCTTATTAAAAATGGAAATTTGAACATAGAGACACACACAGGGAGAATGCCTTGTGAAGATGAAGGCTGAGATCTTGGTGATGCTTCTACAAGCCAAGGAATGCCAACTATTGCCAGCCAACCATCAGAAGCTAAGGGCCTGGCATGGAACAGATTCTTCCTCACAGACCTCAGAAGGAATCAACCCTGCCAACACCTTGATTTAGACATCTAGCCTCCAGAACTGTAAGAAAATAAATTTCTGTTGTTTAAGTCACCCAATTGGTGGCAGTTCATTATGGCAGCCCTCGTGAACCAACACAGTATGTAATATGCTTTCTCTATTAAGTGAAGGTCTAATTCCCAGATGATCTTTTTGTTGCAAATCTTTTCCAGAGAGTTAATATAGGTACGGTGTATCTTCTCAACATAAATGCATCATCAATTGAGTTAAATTCCTTTTTAGAGTTACATTTGTATAGTTGTGCATGAAAAGTTGGAAGGGAGGGAGGTTGGGAGAAAGCAGAGAAAGAACATGTAATTACAGATTTCTTTAGACTGAATGAATACATTTATTTTTACACCAGGGAAGGAAGGGATCAGATTCATTAAAACTTTCCGATTGCATTCTTTATTTGATTGTCTACCTAATCCAAGTCCTTTCAGTTTACATTTTGTTTGTAAGTTTTCTTCAAAGATGACTGCACATAGTTCTGTGTAGAATGCTTAATATCTATACATTGCAAGGCAAGAGTAAGCCTACATTTCCATTTAAAATACTCTCTGATACCAAAATACTGAGCATCCAACTAGACAACACTGTCCTGAGACATGTGTGTTACACAGAAGTTCAAGTGGCTTAGGGATCTGTGAAAACAGATGAAGCTGTTGCCTAACATAGAAGAATTTTCTAATTAATGATAGTACATGTTTCAGGGCAGAGTCAACCACGGATGTCTTTAGAACACATGGTCTATCTCAGTGCACACATCCAGAGTATCTCTGGAATAAAAGGTCTGAAAACACTCATTCCTCTTAGTATGGAAAACTTCACTGCTGGCACTTCAGTCTATACATTCAAAGTGGAGTTGAGAATTGTGATACAGCTATGCTGATAATTCAAGTCAAAATCACATTTTCTTTGATTGTCTGGGTGTTACAGGCAAACATAGGAAACTATTAACATGAATTATTGTCCAGAGAATTGATTCAGTTTTTCATTTCACTTTATTCATGTAAGCATGGTCTAAATCATTGAGTGAGAAATATTCCTAGCAATGAACTGCATTGCAAACCTTGGTAAAAAGTCATTTTTTTTATCAAATGGTCAAACATAACAATAATAACAGTGATTCCTTACACATACATGGTTTTGCAATTTACAAGCATCTCCCTGCTGCTGCTGCTGCTAAGTCGCTTCAGTCATGTCCGACTCTGTGCGACCCCATAGACAGCAGCCCACCAGGCTTCCCTGTCCCTGGGATTCTCCAGGCAAGAGTACTGGAGTGGGGTGCCATTGCCTTCTCCGAAGCATCTCCCTATGTGTTACCAAATTTGATCTGCTCAATTTTTCCCCAAGGTGGGAACTGGTCAGAAAAATGAGGAAACTAGGGGTCAAAGGATTGGATAGAAACTGGTGACTCAGATGGTAAAGAACCTGCCTGCAATGCAGGAGACCCAGGTTGGATCCCTGGGTCAGGAAGATCCCCTGGAGAAGGTCATGGCTACCCACTCCAGTATTCTTGCCTGGAGAGCCCCATGGACAGAGGAGCCTGGAAGGCTACAGTCTATGGGGTCACAAAGAGTCAGATACAACTGAGCAACTGACACTTTCACTTTTCACACAATTTAGGACTTATGAGTGTTTATTCCACTACATAAAGTGTTCTAAAACTTTTTTATACCACGAGCCTCTTAGGAAATTTGCAGAAGTCTTTAGACCCCCTTCTCAGAAAAATGTTTTTGATTGTATATTAGAAGCACCATATGATTACAAAGGAAATCAATTAGATTAAAATAGAATCACCAAAATATTTTTAAATGTTTGATTCAGTGATATATGTGCTTCTTTATTAATGTATTAAGTATCAATATACAGTAGCCAACCTCATAATTATCGAAATTTCAAACATATTGGAATTGATATATCTCCAACAACTGCCCTGTGATATGCAAGTACCTGTAACTCCTACTGGTGACCACATAACTGGCACTGCTACATATGAGACCCTGGGAGTCCCAAATAAATAGTAAACCAAACAGGATGTGATATTAGGGTTTTGAATGGAAATAATTATTTGATCAGTTTCTGGAGTGGTTCAGGAACTCTAGCTGGGTTGCGAAGAACATAGTAGCTCTCAGTAGCTTCATGTTAGACCAAGGTGCAGGGTACCATCCCTGGAAATTCTGGAACCCAAACTGAGTTATACGCATCCTAGAGCCAGAAAGTCTCCTTCAGTGTATGTGGTGGCGGCATTTTTTCTTTCAACAAGGATTATTTACTGGGAACCAGGAACTAAGTAGACCCTTCCTCAGTGTCTCAATCCTATCTTCAGTTATTCAAAAGCCAGTTAAAAATCCAGAGATTAACAGGAAACATTTATCTTGATAATCGGGTTAGACTTTCAAGAGAGGGACATATATTCTACTCAAACCATTGCTTCTTCCAATAATCTTGATCAATTCACCTGAGAGAGGAACATATATTCTACTCATACCATTGTGTCTTCCAATAATCTTGATCAATTCACTTGTGTGCCTGTGTGTGAAAATATTTTTATAGATTTTTTTGTTAGAAGTCATAGACTTACCAAAGAAAATTGAGAAGATAGTACGAAGGGTTCCCATATACCCCGTTCTTGGTTTCCTCTATCATTGACATCGTATACTTGTCTGGTTGTTCTTGTTGTTCAGTCGCTAAGTTGTACCTGACTCTTTGCAACCCCATGGACTGCAGCATGCCTCTGTTTTCCACTATCTCCTGGACTCTGCTCAAATGCATGTCCATTAAGTCAGTGAAGCTATGTAACCATCTCATCTTCTGCTCCCCCCACCTTTTGCCTTCAATCTTTCCCAGCATCAGGGTCCTTTCCAATAAGTTGGCTCTTCACATCAGGTGCCCAGAGTATTGGAGCTTCAGCATCAAGCCAAGACACTACAACTACAGGATGTCTGGCTCTAGGTGAGTGACCACACCATCCTGGTTATCCAGGTCATTAAGACCTTTTTTGTATAGTTCTGTGTATTCTTGCCACCTCTTCTTAACCTCCTCCTTACCATTTCTGTCCTTCATTGTGCCTATTCTTGCATGAACTGTTCCCTTGATAGCTCCAGTTTTCTTGAAGAGATCTCTAGTCTTTCCCATTCTATTATTTTCCTGTATTTCTTTGTATTGTTTATTTAAGAAGGCCTTCTAATCTCTCTTTGCTATTCTCTGGAACTCCAAATTCATTTGGGTATATCTTTCCCTTTCTCCCTTGCCTTTCCCTTTTCTTCTTTCCTCAGCTATTTGTAAAGCCTCCTCAGACAACCACTACGCCTTTTTGCATTTCTATTTTGGAGGGATGGGTTTGGTCATGTTATAAATCTCTGTCCATAATTCTTTAGGCACTCTGTACCAGATCTAATCCCTTAAATCTATTTGTCACTTCCACTGTATAATCAAAAGGGATTCAATTTAGGTTATACCTGAATGTCCTAGTGGTTTTCCCTACTTTGTTCAATTTAAGCCTGAATTTTGCAACAAGGAGCTCATGATCTGAGCCACAGTCAGCTCCAGGTCTTATTTTTACTGACTATATAGAGTTTCTCCATCCTTGGCTACAAAAAACATAATCTGATTTTGTTATTGACCATCTGGTGATGTTCATAGGTAGAGTCGTCTCTTGGGTTGTTGGAAAAGGCTGCTTGCTATGACCAACGTGCTCTCTTGACAAAACTCTGTTAGCTTTTGCTCTGCTTCATTTTGTACTCCAAGGCCACCCCTGCCTGTTATTCAGGGTATCTCTTTGCTTCCTACTTTTGCATTCTGACCCCCTATGATGAAAAGGACATCTTTTATTATTATTATTATTATTATTATTTTAGTTCTAGGAGGTATTGTAGGTGTTCATAGAACTGGTCAACTTCAGCTTTTTCCACGTCCGTGGTTGGGTCATAGACTTGGATTACTATGATGCTGAATGGCTTTCCTTGGAAACAAATGGAGATCATTCATTACCATTATCATCATCATTAGTTTGGTACATTTTACAATGAATGAACTTACATTGATACATTAAAATTAATTGAAGTCCATCATTTAATCAGATTTCCTTAGTTTCCACTTAATGTCTTTTGGGGTTCCAGGATACCACACTTCATTTAGTCATTCTATCTCTTTAGGCTCCTCTTGACTGTGATAGTTTCTCAGACTGTCCTTGTTTTTGATGACCTTGACAGTTGAAAGGGATACTGGTGAGGCATTTTTAGTCCCTCTCTTGGGGTTTGTCTGATTTTTTTCATGATTAGATTGTAGCTATGAGTTTGGGGGCGGAAGACTGCAGAGATAAGGTACCGTCTTCATCACATCATATCAAGAATATATACTAGCAGCGTGATTTATCACTGTTGACGTTGACCTTGATCTCCTGGCTGAAGTAGTTGTTGTCAGGTTACACTATGGTCATGTTACTTTTTCTTCCTCTTGACAATTCAATTTTTACATTTCTGTAATTAATTAGGAAAGAAAAAATGACTCCAGTACAGCATGTTAATCTAGTCCTTTATAGAAGCATAGACGTAGATGAGATTTGGGGAGATTAGTTAGTTCAGTCTTTGGGCCCAAGCCATCCTGCACAGATGGGTTTCTGGCTGGCCTACTTTTAAAGATAAAAAAGGAAGGGAACTCCACAGCGAAAGAATTCTGAACTCTTGACAGTTGACATTCTACAGCTCAATCAACAAATAAGTAGAAAGTCCGCACTATGTGCGAGCTGCCTGGATAGGTGAGTAGCTCCAAGGCCTTTATACTATCTTAGATCTTTTCTGGAACAAGTTGGTGTATATGTAAATAAATATATGAGTAGAGAGAGAAATGACTGAGTAAAATACAATGCAGTATATAACACAGTGGGAGTCAGGACGAAAAAATTGTACTGAGCAGTTTTAGACTCACAAAATCTAAATTTATGTTCTGGGCCTACCAGATTGAGGTATACAACTGTAGACAAGTCATTTAGCCTTTTTAAACCTCAGTGTCCTTAACTGTAAGATGGAGATAATAACACCTGCTGTTAAAAATCTGTACAAGCCAGATAACGTACAGAAAGCATCAGGTATGAAGGAGGCACTCAGTGCACCATGGCCTTTGTTGCTGCACAAGGAATAAGTTGGAGATCCCACTTTAGAGTCATTCTAAATTAAGTGGGATCTGTTTCAGGGGCATTTTCCTCTACTGAAACATGAGTTTAGGAGATGCACAGTGTACATTCTTCTTAGTTCTCATCCTGATTTCCACCTTTCTCTGCTCCTTTCTTTCTCCCCTCCCCCCTTTTTTTCCCTCTCCCCTCCCTTTTTTGCTGTATTTTATTATCTCCTTGCTGTTCCCTTCGAGTTGCTGATGCCATCACTGACTCAGTGGACATGAGTTTGAGTAAGCTCTGGGATTTGGTGATGGGCAGGGAAGCCAGGCGCGCTGCAGTCCATGGGGTCACAAAGAGTCAGACATGACTGAGCGACTAAACTGAACTGCTGCTCCTTTAGACCGCTACAGTCTTCACGTCATCTCCCACTGCCAAGCCCCCACCACAGGGGAATCTCTGAAGCAGCAGAGTTTCTTAGTGCCTGGTAGAGAGAGGCAGAGAGCTAGAGGTGGGGGGCGGGGGAGGAGGGGAACGTTTCTGTGCCTTGGATTCCTGTGTGTGTTTGTTTTGTTTTAAGTGGTTGCTTTGCTGATCCTATTACTGTAAAGGGTAATGATATTTGGGAATAAAAGTCTATGAATAAGTAATGATAATAGAAGTAAGAACCAGAACTGTGGGATACAAAGCGTGTGTTAAAAATAGCCTGTCATTTTCAACTCTGCCTACTAAGCCTTTTCCTAGATGGAAAGACAGAGCTTTTGGGAGAAGAACAGGCTGCCTGGGAGCCGGACCACAACCAAAGGCAACCGCCACTCCACAGCAAACCAACTTCTCTATTGTGGTCAGACTCTATCTCCACCAACACACTGGGGTTCTCTGATGCAGGCAAGGCAAGTTTTTGTTTGTTTGTTTGTTGTTTTTTCAAAGCTAAGTAACCAGAACAACAAATGTAAAATGTGTTGATTTAAGAATAGCATTGAAACATGTATATTACCATGTGTGAAACAGATCGCCAGTCCAGGTTTGATGCATGAGACAGGGCGCTCAGGGCCGGTGCATTGGGATGACCCTGAGGGATGGGATGGGGAGGGAGGTGCAAGGGGGGGTTCAGGATGGGGGACACATGTACACCCATGGCTGATTCATGACAATGTATGGCAAAAACACTACAATATTGTAAAGTAATTAGCCTCCAATTAAAATAAATAAATCTATTTTTTAAAAAGAAGAATGGAAACTGCAACATGAGAACATTTTAAGGTCCACTTTGAGAACCCCATGTTTCTTGGGCACAGTTATTCTTCTTGCAGAGCATCCGTGGTTGTGTACATTGCTGTAACAGGAAGGCCACCCAGGGATCCAATTAAAGTGCAGACATGAGCCAGGCTGAACCATAAGGAAATATGAGGAGAAGAGACTGTGGCTCAGGGTAAGAATTCAAACCCTAGCATCTGAGACATCATGCATTTCATTATCCAGAAGACTGGTCAAACCAGAGTCCTGAAACTCAGCACAAAGGGCAGCCAAGTCCCGGTTCCAGTGAACTAAAAAGAAAGAGCCAACTGTACAAGAAGCAAGGACTGTGTGCTCAGAACACCCAGCCCATGGTCCACGAAGACCAGATCCTCAGGCAGCAAGCCAAGACACTACAACCGATGTGAGCAATTGCCCTGGTGCCAGTGGTGACCTCAGATTTATTGCTTTAGAGGCTAAGGTCACAGGCTAAGGCATTCTCCAGATTGAGCACAGACATGCCACCCCTCCTGCCTTCCCCCTATCAAACACCGGGAGTCTGTTAGGGCAGAACTGCACAAATGGGAAACACCCATCAGATGCGGCAGGAATATTAACTTCACTGGGAAGCCTTTATATGCCATTACTTTAGAAAGGATTCCTTGTTAGTCCTACCATTAAACAATTAAATTGTCAGAGATGAATTCTGTGCATGTGTGTGCAGAGCGGGCGTGTGTGTGCGGGGTGTGTAATTTCCCACTCAGGTGATGTCTGAGGCAGGTCTGTCTCTCTCTCTCTCCACCTCAATTGTATGCTTTCCCCTTTACATTGTTGAAAATAAATACATCTTCCTGGTGGCATAAGCAGTTTTTGTTATGAACTTTGATATGCCTACGCATTTTATACCACTCAGAAACTAGGAGTACAAAATGAAATGCTCAAAGAGGAATCTGTCTTCAACTAGCCCCCTGCTGAAACATGATTCCTTATTCCCCTTTCCTGACACTAGTTATTGATACAGCCGGTTTACTCCACTGGCATTGTGTACACGGATGTTGTATGAGATGATGTAAATCAAGCTGATGCCCACAGATGGGCAGAGGGATGACCACGTGCCATAATTCCCTCACACTCTCATCCTCATTAGAGCTGTATGTCCTCACAATACCGATTCCCTTCTCCTTGTCTCTGTTATAAAATGTTTGATCTGTGGAAATCAAACAGGCTTGTGAAAAGCACACACATTCTGCTTAAATCCATTGTTGATTTGTTCAGTAAAGAGACAGCATATCACTTACAACAAATTGGGTAACATTTAATAAATAGAATTAAGGTCACAGTTAAATCTCTATAGTTTTATATAGCTTAAAAGTTTACTTAATTAGATTATATCCTTGCCTTTATTGGCTAACAAAATGCTTCTTTAAGGCTTTAATATTTTAAAAATGGCAAAAAAAAAATAGAATACACAAAGATGAAAAGACCCCTGGAAATTACACATATATAAGGCAAAAAGGCGGGCCAAGAAAATAAAGCAATTTCTATAAATCCTCAAGCTTCTGAAATAGCCATGTTGGATAATTCTCTATATGCCAATGGAATTATTAGTCACTTAATAAATGCTTCTTGGTATTGATGGCATAGCCAATATCAAAATATATCCTGTTGTTCTAATATTCAGCATCATAAAATGTTTAGCTTATCTGTTTTATAACAATGTGAAAGTCAAAGTGTTAGTTGTTCAGTCATGTTGGACTCTTTGCGTCCCCATGGAGCCTGCCAGGTTCCTCTGTCCATGGGATTCTCCAGGAATGAATACTCCAGAAGGGAATACAGCCATTCCCTTCTCCAGGGGATCTTCTCAACCCAGGGATTGAACCTGGGTCTCCTGCATTGGAGGTCAATTCTTTACCATCTGAGCCACCAGGGAAACCCTTATAACAATGTACTTATCTGGAAATAAGTAAAGGGATTTTGAAACCAAAATATAAATAGCTACACTTTCTCCACAGACTACTCCTCTTTGGGGTCTCATTCCTCCCTGGCTTATGTGGTTTTTTTTTTTTAAAGGATGACAAAATTATGAATTTTGGATCCTATCCTTGTTTATATGGCGAGATTTCTATTTAGGCTTTAGATGAACTGGAGTCCACTCTGCTGGCCAGCTCTGGATCCCCTCACATGACCCTGCCAGCCTCTCTCTGACCTCACCAAAATCTGTCTTCAAGTTATAGATGGAACATTGCACCTCTTCATTCAGAAATTCAGACTTCTGAACTAGAGCTCTGGCACAGATGGACCTGTGTGTTTAAGTTTTTGGTCAAGAAAAAACATTTTGGTCAAGAAAAAAATCAATATGCCATTGATCCCAAAGGAACGAAAGGAATGAAAGTGAAAGAGATGATAGCTGCTCAGTTGTGTCTGACTCTTTGAGACCCCACGGACTGTAGCCCACCAGGCTCCTCTGTCCATGGACTTCTCCAGGCGAGAATACTGGAGTGGCTTGCCATTCCCTTCTCCAGGGGATCTTCCCAACCCAGGGATCGAAGCTCAGTCTCTTGCACCTCCTGTGTTACAGGCAGATTCTTTTCCATCTGAGCCACCAGGGAAGGAATACAACCTTCCAAAGAAAGAAATCTCTTTGGAAGAAGAAAAAAGAAAACAGAACAGAAAAAAGTGAATACCCAGAAAGTATTCATGTCACCATTTTTCATTTATTTACTATCTCAGTTCAAATGTAAAACATTAAAATCACCCCGCCCCCGACATACACGTACTTTCATTTCCTGCTCACGTAATTCTGCCTTCTGACGATAGCACCACCATCTTTCCACATATGAAGATTTAAACCTTAGAGCTAGTTTCAATCAATCCAGTCCCTTATCCCTTGACCACACCATCTAAGCACTTGCTGTTAAACCGGGGGTGGGGAGGGTCCTCCCTCCCTGTCTCTGGTCTCTGGTTATCCAAGTTCCACCCAACTTTCATGCCTCACATGACCCATCTTTTCCCTGAAGACTTGGGAAGAATAGTGGGGGTGATATACACCCAAATACCACACTCTTGTATCTAATATAAGATTAACCGCATTCAAAGTGTTTTAACAGAAAATTTTGAGAGGCAAAAATTATCAAATTTGTTGAAAAAACATCTCTTTACAAATTCCTACCTATTCACTATTATAGGTACCCATAAAGAGTACCCCAAACAAGGGATCATATATGTTGTGTGATTTCCATTCAGAAATAATACTTATTGGCTTGTATTATATCTGAAATAATGTCATTAATTATTAATTACTTTGATTAAAATTTGTGTGGAGATTTAGGATATTTAGATATTTTTAGATATTTTAGATAAATATGTTTAGATATTTAGGAGATTCCTATTACAGGACAAATATCCCTGAGAGAGATAACACTCCAAGCTCATTATCAACGATTTACTTCTTTTCAGGGATTTTCTCGGGATTCTTTGATGAAATATCAAATCCCTTTCCACGTGTGATGGCAAACCAGTAGATTCAGTCACATGGGAAAACACAGCATGTAAGCACTTCTGTATTGGGATATTGGGACAGCAGGAAAGACTGGCTGCTACCCCACATGCACCACCCCCATTCCAAATTTCTTCTTTAAATTTACTCCAAAGGAGACTTAGTACACCATTAAATACAAATATCCCTAAGAGAGGTCACACATTATGCCAAAACATTATTTTCACCTCTGAAAAAATGCACTTATCAAATTCTTCAGGTGTTGACGCAAGCTTTTTAGTCTTAAATTCTCTCTAATGTCTTCAATTACTTCATCAAGTCCTAAGACTTCAACCTCCACAGTTACTGAAATCATCCTAAATTTTTATAATTTCCTCTCAAATTCTATCCTCGGCCACCCCAGAATATTCAGATGTCTGTCTGTCGGATATCTCTGTCTGTTCCATGAACATTTCATACTCAATAGAAGCAAAAGCAACACACTCTACTCCTTTCCAACTTTCCTCTTCTCAATTGCTGTGGGTTCACTGAACTACTTGGTACCTCTAGTAGAAACCTCAGTTACCTTTCACGCTTCCCTTCCCTACAACCAATGAATGATAATATCTTAAAGATTCTAACACTGCAACATCTCGTATCTGTCTCCTTCTTCCACCTCAGGAACCACCACTCTAACACAGACCTCCATTTCCCCTCACCTGGGCTGCTGAAACACCACTCTGCACTACCCGCTACTCTTTCTAAAGCTGGACTTTGGCTATGTCATTCTCCAATTCAAAATCCTTTATTGTTCCCCATGGCTTTTTAAATTAAAATCAAACTCATCTTGGCTTTCAGTGTTTATTATCTTATGACCTCATCTACCTTCTACTTTCGTATGCTTTTTTTTACCCCTCCAGTAAAACTGCAATACTCCCTGTTGTCTGAATATGGCTTTTGTTTTCCAACCTATGTGCCTCAAATGGCTTCCTCCATTTGAAATACTTTCATCCATTTTCCATTTCCACTCATTAAGAGCCTATCCTTCAAGATCAACTTCAAATTTTACTTGCTTCAATAAGTCCACCGGAAGGTTCCCACCACTGATCTTCTATGCCCTGAATTACTAAACAATACCATTATTTTATGTCTGCCTTTTGCTATTCAATATGTTGACAACTCCCTAAGTCTGGGAAGTGTGTTTTTCATCTCTACCTCACCTGCAGCGCCTAGATCAATGCTCACATATAAAATGCACATAATTATTGAAAGTTTCTGAGCAAGTTTGGATGGAAGATGAGAAAGACAATAGAGAAATAGCTTCTGAAAGGGCACTATGTGAAGAAGTGACTTTACAGGGTCCTGGAGAACACTTTTACACACAGTTCGTAAGCTGAAGACTATAGCTTAGGACAAATATCTCGGCAATGGGTGGAAATCTGTACTGGGGGGAAAGGCGGGCCGGTCCAGAGCACTGGACCCACTTGGATGAAAACACGGTACTGGGAATTTTCAAGGAAGATGGCAGCATGAAACAGTTTGGGTGCTTGGGGATCTTGGGAGTGTCTTCAAGTCCTCGCATGCTCCAGGGCAGATAAGAGCACTGGATCAGAGAATTCTAGAATAGGCAAATGAGTTGGTGGTAAAATGAACTGCCTGTTTCACATTCTACATACTCTAAAGTATGTATGTTGTATGCAAACAGTAGCTCTGTTTTAGCCTTGTTTGGGTCTCTGTACACATGTGAAACTGTCAGTCAATTGCTCAATTAATCAGTAAATACTTCCTGAGTGCTTTCAGTATGCCAAGCATTGTGCTAGGTACTGGAGACAGGTGAATAAAACAGACAAAATGCCCTGCCCTCAAGGACCTTTTTAGTGAGAAGTGATAAATAGAATAAATGCATAAAATATAGAGCTTATTAGAGGGCAATAAATTCTCTGGATAAAAATAAGATATGGAGATGAAATATTAGAATTTTGAGCAGAGTGGTCAGGCTTTGTTAAGGTGATATCTGAGCAAAGACCTGGAAAAGGTAGAGCACTGATCCATGCATCTATCTGGGGAAGGAGTATTCCAGACAGAGGGGACAGCCAGTGCAAATGTCCTGAGGTAAGCGCAGGCCTGACATCCTGGAGCCAAAGTGGCTGGAGAGAGTGGGGTCACAGAAGTAAATGGAGACTTTCAGCCTGTGTAGGTCACCGTAAAGATGTGGTTTTTACATTGAGTGAAATGGAGAGCATTTAGGAAGAGTCTGAGCAAAAACTGACATCATCAGCAATTGGGCTGGGATTGAATATAGAAATGACAAAAGACTAAAGCCGGGAGACCAGGTAGGAAGCTACTGGAATCTCCCAGGCAAGAGTGACGATGGTGGCTTGGCCCGGGATGGTGGCAGCAGAGATAATGAGAAGTCATCAGAGTCTGTATGTGTGTGCTCAGTTGCTCAGTCACGTCTGACTCTTTTACGACCCATAGACTGTGGCCCGCCAGGCTCCTCTGTGCATGAAATTTTCCAGGCAAAAATACTGGAGTGGGTTGCCATTTCCTACTCCAGAGGATCTTCCCAACCCAGCAAGATCCCAACTCAACGTCTCTTGTGTCTCCTGCGTTAGCAGGCAGAGTCTTTACCACTGCACTACCTGGGAAACCTCTAGAAAAACATTAAAGCTAGAGCCTTAAGGATTTGGGGGTATATCAGATATAGGGTGCGAGGGAAAACAATGTCAAGGACGACTCCAAAGTTTAGTATGGTTTATTAACTGGAGTGGAGATTATTAAGGAAGGTGTAACTGGGGGAACGGAGACAATTAGGGATTTTGTTTTGGATCTGTAAATCTTCTGATGTCTTTAAACATCTAAGTGGAGTCTGGAGATCAAGCGAAAGATCTCAACTAGAGATCTAAATTTGTGAGTCATTAGAATGTAGACAGTATTTGAAACCTCAAGACTGAGGGTTTTCCACGCAAGAGTGGTTTCAAGAAGAGACAAGGTTCAATGACTGGACTTTCAGACGTCACAGAGAATCAGTAAAGGAGACTGAGAAGGAAGAACCAGTAAGGTGGGAGGAAAACCAGGTGTGTATGTTGTCCTGGAAATAGAATAAAAGTCTTGAAGGAAGACAGAGTGATCAACTTGTTCAAATGCTGTTGACAGGTCAAGAAAGTTGAGAACCAAGAAAAGCCCTTTGGATTTAGCAATGTGGACGTCACTGGTGTCATTGACACTGATAGTTTCAATGGAGCAAAGGGATAAGAAAGCCTAACTAGAAAGGGTTTGAGAATAAGAGAAGAGGAATTGGAGAGATTTAATATTAGATATCTCTTTTTGTAGTTAAAAAAAAATTGTACTTAAAAAATGCCAGTAATTCATACTTCTTATAACCCAAGTGGGCACTGTGTCCATGGTAATCTGAATATGTCAACTTTTACTTGAGAAATTCCCCTTTCAAATGACGAGTTTTTGAGAAATGAATTTCAGCAGTTTTAAGTCTGGCACTCTCTTTGTTCACTGAGAAAAAACAATCACTGTCTTCAGTGAATTTGCAGCTCAAGATATTTTAAGTTTCATAATCAAACTTCTGTCTTGGAACTTCATACACACACACACACACACCCATCCAAGAATGATGACATCATAGCTCTCAGGTTGAATATTTCAACTCATAAATTACATTCACTCATCCAAATATTTCATTATTGATTTATAGCGAGTCCTTTCCTTGTGCCATAGCCACCACTTACTCACTTTAAATTTTTAAATGATGTCTCTCGTTCCATGGACATTTGACTGCCTCCTCTACTTGTAGACACTAGTTCATGTTGTCAACAGTTGAGCACCAAATCTCGACTAACATTAAGCCTGAGATTAAAAGGAGACCAGGGAAAGCTTTCAGTAAAACGTGCTAACCTAACATATCTGAACAAGACAGGGTCAAGTTCATACTCAGAACCACAAGGGTACTGTGAAGTAAAATGATTTCATACTTCTGTTATGATGTCATTTTTTATAACATTAAAGCCAAGAGTCCTCCCCACCCAAGGGCAATGCCAGTTTCCCAGAAGGCTCATTTCTCAGAGCCCAGGCTCCAAAGATGCCAGTGCAACCCATGCTGATTCTTAGGTCTCGTGTTATTTCTCAATTTTATGCTTAATTTGCTCCTTTTGGTTTTATGCATTTTGACGCAGCCAAGGGTATGTGGGGATTTCCCCATAGTCCTTTAAATGCTATAAAACTTTAATATAGCGAGATAAAAACAATAATAAGCCATGCCTCCAAGCCCTCACATTTAGTTCTTTGAGTTAGACACTGATTTAGATTTTCAAGTACTTGCACTGCTTTAAATGCTCTTGTGTCTTTCCTTACCCTCTATCCCCTCTGAAATGAAAATTACATTTTTACCCATAGAATGTTTACAATTCTTAAGTTATCATCATAATGGCCTTTACATGCATCACCCAATGCAATTTAATCTGGTTCAGGATAAAGCCAAGATGGATGCCCAATTCCCAGTTTTAGGCTTGCAACTCTGAAACATCTTTTGGAAAAAAATGAAATAGTGCTCCTGAAAGTCTGTTGAGTTAGTCTGTTTTCAGCATAATTGCCTTCTCTCAGCTTCCTAATACCCTTAAAACCTCTGAGAGTCTTTAATGTACAAAGTTCAACAAAAATACCTTCAAAGCAGATTAGTTCTAATTATGTTTAATATTTGTTTGCTGCTTTATTGAATAAACTACATTTGCTTTAAGAAAAAAAAATTCACTTAACTGCACGTCAGTCACCCAAATTTTAAGCATAGGAATGAAATGGAAAACATTTATTACACAAATTTAATTACAATTCTAAGAAATAAACATGCAAATTAGATAGGGTTCAATTTGCAGATGCTAATCCTCATCCTTGATCTTGTTCCTTTCCTCCCTGATTTTCAGTCTGTGCCTCTTCTTGATTCCTAGGGAGCCAGGCAGCAAGAGGTTTGGTTTTTCACAGTCGGAGGATCACTGTTTTAAAGAAGTGTTATATTTAGCACATCTGGCATAGTAGCAGTAAACAAACATTATAGTCTTTGTAACACTTTTGCGCAGGTGCCTTCCCCCCCATTTTATTAGGTCTCTGCCTTCTAAGCCTCTGCGTTCATTGCACCTGAAATGACCCATCTCGACTATGGAGGGGTCCCTAGACAGAAGTTATGAATTAATGTTTCAAAAAAACAAACTCCAGTGGAGCCCAATATAGAGGAAAATTACTATTTGCAAAATAATGTGATTCCGGGGCTTATTCTCTTGACCAAGAACAACCTCCTTTATTACTTTTTTTAAAAATTTATTTCCTGGAGGTTTTCCCTGGAGGCTCACCCACCCAGAAAGAGTTGCCAATTCCAGTTGCAGTCGGACCAAGGTTGCTTTTTTGATACACTACACACACACAGCTCCGGCGGGGAACTGGCGGGGGCGGGCGGCGAGGGGAGAAGAACTGCTCGGGTCCTGCAAACACAGCTGTTTCTCATCTCCGTTTGCTGTGGCAAAGGAGAAGAAAGTCTTTTGCAAAGGGTGGGAAAGGCGCAGAATCTTTTTTTTTTTAATCACACGCATACACAACAACAACAAAAGTAAACCAAATTTTTTAAAAAGAGAGAAGACATCTCAGAAGGTTGCAGGGTGAATATATTCTTCGGCTGCAGCCGAACCCCCCAGGGCGAAGGGGCCGGAGCCCGGGAGCGCGTGGGGTCGGGGCTGCGGGCTGGAGCTGGGCCCGCGTGTCCCCGGGCACCGGGAGGGGAGGGGAGGGGAGGGGAGGGCGGGAAGGAGGGAAGGAGGCAGGGGGCGGGCTGGGGTGGGGGCGAGGGGAGGGCGCCCCGTGTGCTGCCTGAGGAGCAGCGGCGGCGGCGGCGGCGGGAGGGAGGGAAGGAGGGAGGCGAGCGGGCGCGCTTGTCATGTTGCCTCGCTCACCCTGGGGGCATCGTGCAGAACCTCTCCTCGGAAATCCACGGGGAAATGGCAAACAGGATTGACGGGTTTCACACGCTCCTCGCTAGACAGAGCCGCTCATTACCATAACCGTCTGCAGCGACGGCGGCGCGGCGCCCCAGTCGCGGCGGCGGGACCTGCCGGGACCCTCGCCCGCCGCGCACCCGCGGCCGCCACCAGCACCAGCACCAGCACCCGCACCCGCACCCGCGCCTCCCTGGACCGGGCCGGGCCCCGCACGCGCCGAGTGTGCACCGGCGGCCGGGCTGGCGCCGAGCCCGGAGCGGGCCAGCAGCAGCTCGAGCGCCGCGGCCGCCACCGCCTCCCGGCTGACCCCGCGGTAAGAGCCGGGCTGGGCGCGGGCGGCGGGCGGCGGCCGGGGGCGGAGAGGCCGGGCCGGGTTGGAGGGCGACGGCCGGTCCCCTCCGGCGTCTGCGGTCGTGGACCGGCTCCCCCGCGCCCCCAGCCGGCCCGGCGATCGCCGAGTGGGCGCGCACCGGCCGGAGCGGGACCCGGGCGGTCGGTGGAGGGGGTGGAGGGGTGGAGGGGTGGAAGAAGGGGAGAAGCCGGAGAGCCTCTGCGCGCGGAGGCGGCGCGGGCTTTTCTCCGCGGGGCTGGCGTGCGCCGCGGAGCCTGTACCCGGGCGGGAGCGGCCGCCGCCTGCGCGCGCACCGAGCCGACTCTAGGGGCCGGTGGGGACCGCGGCTCCGATGACACCCTGGGGTCCTCAGTAGCCGCTTAGTCGCCTATCCCCGGGTGCAGAGTCAGTAGGAGGCATGCCCCACCACCACCATCCCCAAGGTCTGGATATCGCCGCGGCGGTTGGCAGGTGGGGAGGGAAGGACGGTGGATGTCAAGAGCGCGCGTTTGCAAGAAAAAGGAAGAGCTGCAAGAGCTGACACCTTCTGTCCCCCCACCCCCCGCCACCTCCGCCCGCGCACCCTCCCCAGCAGCCGGGCCGCGCTGCGGGCGGCGGCGGCGGCTCCTCTGTCCTCAGCTCACCTCCCTGGCGGGCCCGGTTGCTGCCCGCCTGGTCCACGCCTCCGCCTCTCTCCTCCCTTCCTCCCCTCCCGCCTCCGCGGCCCTAGCAACTTTCCGGAGTGTGCCCGGCCGGGACCGCAGAGGCGGCGGGGGGCGGGAGGAGGAGGGGGGAGAGGCGGCCGCGCGAGCCGAGGGTGCTGCGGGCCGGGCGGGAGGCGCTGGCCGAGTCCCGGCCGCTCGGGTCCCGCGGAGGCGGAGGGCGCTCCCGCAGCCCCGGGGCTCCGGGCAGGTTTGGCCGGCGAGGGAAGGGAGGGCCGGGCAGGCATCTGCTGCGGGCTGGAGCGCGGGCCGGGGCCAGCCTCGCCAGAGCCCTGCCAACCGCCGTGAGTCATTTCCTTGGAATCCTACCTTTGGTGTTTATTTCCCTTAGAAGGAAACTTGGTTTAAAAAAAAAAAAGAAGAAGAAAAGAAAGAGTAATCATAGCTCTTATTCTTCAGGAGAGGCGCACGGCTCCAGCACCGCGGAAAGACAACTTGCCTTTGTTCCCAGACACTTGGGGTGGTGTTTACTTTCTCCCGCGGCCGAGGGCCGGCGGAGCTCTGCCGGCTTTCCCCCGAGAGGGGCTTGGGCTGGGGCCCCCGACCCCCGGGGGTGTGTCACTGTGGGGACTCGGACATCGGCTGCTGCCCGCCTGCAGGGGGTGGGTCTCCAAACCTCAGACCCCAGTCTTGGGCGTGGGATGGGGAGACCTGGCACCCCGGGCTGGGCTTGGACCCCCGGGTCCCCCAACCTCATCCCCCTCTGGTTTGGCACCCCCATTCCCAGCCGCAGGATCAGACCTAAATCTCTTGGCCTTTCAAAGCAGCAGCTGAAAAATGTATTTCCCAGGGCAGACAGGTGTACTGCAGAGACTGGTAGAAAAGCGACATCTGCCTATTTGGAAGGGTTGAAAGATTTTTATTCCACTCACCCAGACCCTGCCACCACCAACCCAAGCTGTTGATAGCTTGTTAGGGACAATGTCAGATCAAGGGCTTGATTCCACCTGGGCAGGATATCTAAGACTGACAACCTCAAAGATATATTGAAAATATCAGCTCTTTTATTTCTGTGCTTTTCAGTATTGGAGTTAGACCTCTGAACTGCTCTAATGCTCTTAATAAAATGTTTTCCAATGATGGATGAGAGGGATGGGGTGGGCAAAGAATGACTGAGATCCCCTGTTGGATGGCAGGCATCACTGAATCTGCAGCTATCCTGTCCTCTGTGCCAGCCACTCCTATTAGCATCATAATGGCTCCAAGGAGAGAAGAAGCCCAAATCATCTGGAAGAACCATAGTGTGTAAAACCGTCTGGTAACTTTACTGTGAACATTTGCTCGCAAAACTTGACACTTTAGCCCTGGGCCTTTGGGGAATGCTTGAGCTGTCATTCTGCTACCTTGGCTGACAAAGCAGACATGCAGGAGCCTGAGGAGAAAAGATTAAGGGCTTTCTAGTTTTTATTTTTTAAACCCTCTTATAGAAAAAACACACTTTTAACACCTTTCTTTTGCATCCACTCACCTCTGATGTTAAAAAAACAAAATCTACCATAAATGTGCATCTCTGTGACTTTATCTAGTATTCACAGCTCATACATTTGTGAATTTCAACTTCTGAACTCAGTAGCAGAATTACAATGTAAATCTCACTTGAGAAAAAAATGACAGTTCGGATGTGTACACAAAATACAAATAAAACGATCATGTGATATCATGGCTTACTGCCCCATTCTCCAATTCTTCATGAACATTGAACTTGCCTCCTTAATTTGCTAACATCCCAGTGTAAGTTCTAAATCGACAGGAAGACTCGATTGCAAAATTTCCTCCCCGCTCCCAAATAATTCCAACTCGTTTATGTTTTATTCAGACTTTAATATAAAGAACTTGTGGAACTCAGCCTCTCCAGTTGAGGATTTTGTGTGTAAAAGTTTCCCATTCAAAAAAAAAAAAAAAAAACTTACTGAAACTAGATAGTATAAAAGAAAGAAACAGCCAAGATAAAAACTATTATGCCATGATTCAAGCTCAGATGCATAAGAGTAGAATTTCATGTGCCGGAAACAATGCTAACAAATAGAAACACTGAAATCCTTAACCAAAAAACTATACAAGGATAAGTCATTAAAATATAAACAAACTCTTACTAACATAAAACAGCACAGGGCCCATATAATGTCCTATTAAACAAAGGTAATTGCTGCTAGGGGCCTGCAAATGTTTCTGTTGTCTTACAGGGTATGGATTTGTCAACCTGCTTTAGTTTATATGTAATAAAATTTCCACATAGGCAAAAAACATGGATCTTATTCCCAGAATCCAACACAAAAGTAAGTGTAACTTTCAAGCGAGAAAATAACTGTTGCAGTCAATGAGACAGGGCTATGGACTCTGAGAAAAAGCTCTATAATTCTTGTGCTCCTGGCAGGGGCATTTCCTGATAAAAATTGTCTCTTAGAATAAGGTAAGAAATTGGACCATTTCATGAGAGTCTTCCAGGGAACAGATTGTCATGAGGCTTGATACCTTGTTTGGATGCTGAGTTTGAGCATCCATTCTATTGGGCGATAGAATGGCTTAGTTTGTGAAATCAGTGTGATCTAAATTTCTTGATTGATGACTCAAAGAACAGAATAAATGGTGTGTCCGAACTTTTTTTTTTCTTCTTGAAATAAGGTTTTCCAACAAGTCCTTGCTGCCACTTTTAAAAGAAAAGGGTAGGTAGTTCAGACAGGGAGGCCTGGCTTGCTGCAGTCCATGGGTCGCAAAAAGTTGGACACGACTTGGCGACTGAACAACAACAAAGGTGGTTTAGTGGCCTAAATCAGCTGGGTCCTCTGACCCAGCCACTGACCTGGACATGTCCCCTGTATGTCAGAAGGCCGAGCTTCCTTCTTCAGTGAGGTTGGGAAAGAATTTCGGGTCTCAGGGAGAAACCTGGGTGGTGGATGGAGTCACTGCTGCCAAGAGCTTCTCGCGTAGCCAGAAGGACATTTCCGCTCAAGCTATTTCCCTTTCGCCTGGTGCCTTTCCTCCTTTACCTGGAAGTGGACCCTTGTTTTAACATGTAGGTAATAATAGTCTCCTGAAAGACAACAGTAGATTACCCTTACCCCCCAAACATTACAGGCTGTATAATTTGGAGAAGAAAGCAAGAACTAGACCCTTAGCGTCTTTCAAAGACAAATCAGTCTTCAAGAAAGCAGACTTGACATCACTCTTTGTGACCGTTCTTTAAACGGCACAGTGAGATAGTGGAGGTTTGGGTCTCAAAGGAATCGGGCGGTTAATAAGGCACTGAGGCTGCTGGCTGTCACCACTGATCTATGGCCCCGAGGCCTTTTGGTTTCTTCCCCCTTGAACTCACTCTGGACCCCACCTCAAGCCCTACTTAGGACCAGGTAAAGACACTGAGCCCCCAGGGGAACAGCCCTACCACCCCAGGTGCAAAGCAGCCCAGGGTGCATCTTAAGAGCAGAGAGGTCTCCCAGTCTCCCCGCAGACCCTGGGGAAGGGCGTGAACTGCCCAGGAGGGCAGTGGTGTGCTGCTTCTTGGAAAGTTTCTGCCTTGCGTCTGAGCTTTGCAGTGTAGAGTTGTCGGCTGCCTCTGGCCCTGAAGCCCTGGCTCCTGTTTAATATTCCGCCTGCTCCGTTGATGTTGTGCTTGGCTCCTGTGGGACTGCAACTCACGGCTGGAAACTGGAGCCAATTTTCTGTCTTCATCTCTCAGTGTTTTGACTGGAGGCAGATCCAGTTCAGGCCGATCAGGGCTGGTGGAAACAACTACCAAGTGTGTCTCTGTCTGCTTCGCTTTGGGAGAAGAAAGTGGAGGGAGCCCCAACATGTTGTAGAGGAACTGGCCCTGCGGAAACCGAGGAAGAGGGGGCCACGGGCAAGTGGAACAGACCAAACCTGAGAGCATCAGATGGAATTCCGCTGAAGATTCCTGCCTCCCCCAGCCTTTTCTTTTGATTGATTAGTGGATTTCATCAAAGGAGACTCTCGGGGGACTTGACTAGAAAATTGATTTTGCCTTATTAATAGAAAGGAAGCGGCAAGGGTTTTGGCCTTGCCTCTTAGGGGTACATTTTCTGCGGGAAGGTCAGGAGGAAAATGTGTTTAGAAGGCAAGGCAGCTGTCTGGAAGAGGGCTGAGGGGAATCTGAGAACAATAAGAAATGGGGTTTTAAAGATCCGCCCATGAAATGCAGATTGCTGAACACAGAGGCTGAGCTAATAGCTGCAAGAGAGTTTACTGAGATTTTTCTTTGGAAAAAAAAAAAATGTTTCAGGGCAAAGAGGAGGAGCAAGAAGTAAAAGTTTCCCAAAGCAAAGGAAGGAAGATGCCAAAGCCGTGCTCTGGCTTGCTCTTGATTAGGGCTCTTTTCTTTTTTTTGTTTTCTTTTTCTTTTTTCAGATCTGAGGCTGTCAGAGATGACTCTGGTTCTGTCCATGAATAGATTCTGCGAGCCCATTGTCTCGGAAGGAGCTGCTGAAATTGCTGGGTACCAGACACTATGGGAGGCTGACAGCTACGGAGGCCTGAGCCCCCCGGGGCCGGCTCAGGCTCCCCTGCAGGGAGACCGGGGAGCCGGTCCCCCCCTGGCAGGTACTGCCTTTGACCTTTCCCTGCTGCCCTCTGTGGCCAGACTGGTAGATGAGGGTGGTGTCTGGGGTGCCCTCCTGAGCTGAGAGTGCTCCAGGGACTCCAATGTCCCAAGGAAAGGACCAGGAGTGGTGTTAATTGCATGCAGACCTGAGTTTCCCTGTGCTGCTGCTTCAGGTAAAAGTCAGGCATTTGTATTTTTAAGAGACCCAAAGCAGATCTTGAAACTCTTCAGTCTGAGTTTCAATTTTCTACTCTCTGGAACTGTATGGATCTCTCAGTGCTACACAAGCCCTGGGTGGGCTTGACAATGAAATCTTTATCCCATGAGACATAAAGGAATGTGCCCTTTGGGCCAGCAGCTATGTGGCTCTTCTTTTTATTAAGCACACAATTGTCTTTGGTATTATAGGTAAAAAAATTTGTAAGCCCAGAAAAAAATATGTTCTCCCTGATTCATTATTCCTATGCTCTAAGGTGAGTTCCTTTGGATTTTTGTGTGCTACTAGATTGGAAAAAAAGCCAAAACCTAAAATGAAAACAAGTACTTGGTGATGTCAGATTTGCTAAAAAGGAGTAAAAGCTTGGTCTTTGAAAATTAGACCCTATTTTTATTCATGGTTGATATGTTGGATTTTTGAGAGCAAAGAGGACTTTTGTTACCCTGAAGTTTAATTTTAAATGAAAAAAATTTGAATTTCATATTTTGAAAGAAGGGATATTCTAACTCCAGTGTGCAGATAATCATTTGTTTACTTACTAAGAGCCAGTAATATTTAAAAGTTGTTCAGTTATTAGTGCTTACAGTTAAAGATACATACATTTGAAAAATGGTGTTATCATGAATTTAAGTAAATAATCTGAATAAATACCAATATTATTTCAGTTATTACAATACTTCCCTTTTTGAATTTTGCTGTTTGCCTGTGCATAGAATTACGAGTCTGAATATTTTGTAAATGCTAAAATATGTCATTTTCCTCTATAATTGTCTAGAAATCCTTGCCTGGCCTGGGTCACAGGATTCCTCATGATAGCAACTATTAAGACTAATGTTTATTTTTAATCACCACATGTACAGACAAATACGTAGCCAAGTTATCTTCTAGAAGACAAGGAAAGAAAAGCATTTTGTTTGGAGAACCTCTGGCAAACCGCATGTCATTTGTCATATCTGATTTATTACCACAGGATCACATTACAGGGGAATTTCAAATCCTATAACAACATCCAAGATCACATACTTTAAGAGGAAGTATGTGGAAGAAGAGGATTTTCACCCACCACTCAGCAGCTGTAGCCATAAAGTATGTTTTTTTAATAGTCATTATTTTTATTAAGAGTTTAAGATACTTAGTAACAGTTGCTTGATCCATTTCCAGAAATGAAAGTGTTCCACCCAAGCAATGAAAATGAGCCACTTCTCAGCAGAGCCAGATTAATCGTTGTCACTTTTTGGGGTCCTGTGTTATTTTTCACAAGTATTTGAAGAAAGAGCCAGCAAGAACTCCTTTGTCCAGAAATAACAGAATTATATAATCCAAGAAATGCCTTTTTTTTTTACTAATGATTTCATTTTTCTCAAGTTGCGTTAAGGGTTCATGGTAACTGGAGCTTTCACATGTGCAGAAATGCACTTGTTCTTCCCAGACCTGCTCCCTGTCTCTGAGCTCAGGCTCCCGTGGCCAGTGCCACCTGTGTGCCCACATGGGGATAGTCACCCAGGGCTTTCCTGACCCCTCAGAGGTGGACTCCTTGTCCTTTGAATGTGTGCATGAAAGTAGAAGTGTCCTTCATGGTACGTTTATTACATATGTTTTGTTTGTGAAAATATATAATTCATTCCCAAGAGAAAAACCAAAGCTAACTTTTTTTGCATGAATAAGAAAGAAATGACAGGATTGGGAAAGCACACAGAAGTCTAAAACTGGCTGTCTAAGCTTTTAAAATACCAGTGCCTTTTCCTATGGTTACCTTCTTTCAGAAACTATCTGCTAACTTAGTGGAGGAGAGGATAACCCAGGCCATAGTTGTTGGAAATGCAGAGAGGATATTTAATTTTTTTCTAATTCATCTTCCTGTCTTCTCACTCCATCGCCCCCCCCTCCCCTCCAGCCTTTAGATGTTGCTCTGACCCTGCTCATAAAAGGACATCAGCATGCATTGGCAGGTGCTGGGCTTTTCTGTGTATGTGTAGTTCCTGCCTTTGGTCAGCTTGGGCTGGTTTAATTCACAGCTCCTGAGGTTAGCTTTTTTTTTTTTAATGAGCTGGAAGAGCTGGGCTCCAGGACAGAAGCATTTTATGTCCATTTTGGTTTCTCTGTTGTGGCTGTAGCAGTCTTCCAAACTGCTGCCAGTTTGTGCCAACCATCACACAGTAATGGCATCACACAACCTGCGAGCGAGTCCTCCGATTTCCGTTCTGCATCTCTCCTGCCCAATTCCAGAAAAAGCCTACTGTGGCCCTGCAACCAGCAGTTCCCTTTAGGGTTTGAGCCTCTTTCATTATTTTCGTCCCTCTATCAGGCAAAGATAATTGCAAGAATGAAACCCAGAGAAACAGCACAGGCAGCGTGAGCTCATGCTCCTTGATGTCTCACCCAGGGTTTGAAATATACTTATGATGACCTGCAACTTGGCGTCTTCTAAAAAACATTTATTGACGTAGAATGAATGAGTATGTGTGTGTGCATGTATATTTGTATACACACACATAAAGGCCCAGAGTTTCCCAGGTGGCGCTAGTGGTAAAGAACCCACTTGCCCACACAGGAGACATAAGAGACGCAGGTTCGATCCCTGGGTCAGGAAGATCCCCTGGAGGAGGGCATGGCAACCCACTCTAGTATTCTTGCCTGGAGAATCCCATAGACAGAGGAGCCTAGCAGGCTATGATCCAGAGGGTTGCAAAGAGTCCATAGGGATGCCCAGAGTCAGACAGGACTGAAGCGACTTAGCACACACATTAAGGCCCAAGTGTCATAAGAGTCCAGCTTGATAAATTTCACAAAGTGTGAAATAGCCATGTAACTGGCATCCAGATTAAGAAACAATGTAATGAGCAACTTAGAGCCTCCCCAGTGTCCCTCTCTAGTCACTGTTTCTCAGCTCTCCAAAGAAACTCCTCCTCACTTCTAACAGCATAGGTTAGTTTTGTGCATTTCGCCATCCCCCTCACTGCATCATAAAAGAGCGGACATCCTGACCTGTCCCTGCGGAGGTCTGAGTTGTGGCTGCATTCCCCAGTGCTCAACATCACCAGTCAGTCTGCTGGGAAGGGGAGACGTTAGCAGCCCCCAGGAGAGCATTGCTAAATGAACCCGAGGGAAACCAGACCACAGCATCCCCAGGCCCAGAAACTGCCAAGAGAGAAATGTGCTGGGATGATATTTTAATAAAGGCCACTTCCTAAGCTTTCTCTTCCCTTTTTGATTTTTAGACCATCTCAATCTTTGAGGAGCGAGCCCACATCCTTTATATGTCCTTAGAAAAGCTCAAGTTTATCGATGATCCTGAAGTGTACCTCCGAAGATCTGTCCTTATAAACAATCTGATGAAAAGGATCCATGGAGAAATTATCATGCAGAATAACTGGTGCTTTCCTGCCTGCTCTTTCAATGGCGCCTCTGCCCAGGAGTGGTTTATGGCTCAAGACTGTCCTTACCGGAAACGACCTCGGATGGCCAAAGAGGAGTGTGAAAAGTTTCATGCCTGCTGCTTGTACCAGGAATGTGGTGGTCACTACCTAAATTTACCCCTTTCTGTCAATGCTAACGTCGGAAGTGCCTCCACCACTGCCTCCTCTTCCTCCCCCTCCTCCTCTTCCTCCTCCTCTCCCCCTCTGCCTTTACCGAGCTGTTCCCAGCAGGTGGATTTTGATATAGGCAGTGCACCTGTTTACAAGGGTGATGGCCAGATACCTGCCAGTGAAATCTTTGTTACTAGCGTCCGGTCACTTGGTGTTCAAGAAAAGGCCAAATTAAATGATGAGAAAGTAAACGATGATACCAACAGGGATGGTGGTCCCCTGAGCCATGGACCTGTGGGCAACGACCTTGCTTTTGAGGGCAAAGGCCAATTTTATGATTATTTTGAGACTGGATATAACGAAAAAAGCAATGTAAGTGAGTCTTGGAAAAAGTCCTTAAGGAAAAAGGAGCCTTCACCGAGTAACAAACTGTGCTGCAGCAAAGGCAGTAAAATATGAGCCATCTTCTCCCGCAAACTTTGAAGCATGCACAGCATGATCAATTAGCTCTCATAAATTTTATTTTGAATGGATTTTATAGTTTTGTACAACTGACAATTATGCCATGAACATGCCATGTCGTTTAAATGCCTGGAGAGCAGATTGCATAAAACATCTGTATTGTAGGCATCGGCAAGCTACTCATAAATGTGGTGACGTTACCGAGAAGACAGTTGACTTAACACTTAAACCTAAATCTTAGTTTTCTTACCGAGAAGATCAGCAGATCAGACTGGGGGACAGTGTGCCCTTGTGCTATTTCCACGACCCGCAAGGAGCCTGTCACTAGCGAGGAGCCTTCCACCTGTTTGCCAGTTAATTAGGTAGTTATTTGGTAAGCAAATCAATATAACCAGCAAAGGATGTCTGCTGCTTCTCTATGATACAATATTTTTTTTCTGAATAAAAGACTGAGGACAGGGAGCTAGAAGAAACGGCTTCCTGGTGCTGTTAAATATTTGGATTCAGCCGTCTTGTGTGACAGAGGGAAATAGGATAGGAGGAAATGAAACACCTGACCAGGGCAACAATCAAGGATATGAGTAGAGGGTGATCCCTGCAAGTTCCTGGCTTGCCTCTGATGGGTGATGAGGCTTTTAGAAAGGTGTTATACAGGGCGATTTTTGGTGCCTTACTTTATCTTAATTTTTGCCAATGTGAAAATTAAGGATAAATCAAGAGTACAGCAGGGATTTAACAAACAGGAAAAAAAATACAAACACAGGGTGGATCAATATTGTTTGGAAATCTTTAACGTCGAACTATTGCGTTCAACTTTTGATTCAACATCTCTATTCTTCCTTTATTTTTTGATGCCCAATTGCTTTTGGATTTGGCATTTTTAGAAAGGGATGGAGGAAACAATAGAGAGAGCTGTTAGAGACCAGCACTAGCTGCTCAAGCTTTTCTATGGCAACGGTCTGTTGCTGGGGTTTGGGTTTTCTGGGTTTTGGGTTGTTTTGTTTTCTTGTCCAATGAAGTTCATGAACCAGTAGCATGCATCATACTTTAATCTGTTTTGCATCATTTCACTCGTTTAGATTATAAAAGCATGTGGTTTTTTATATATGACTTTTGCTGTTGATTATGAAGCACAATGTTAATACACGATGTGGTGATCAATAAGGTTTTAAAGAATGTAAAGATTTTTGTTTGGGGAAAGTTATTTTGGAGAAATGGGACTCAGTCGGCAAAAGCTCCTATGTATTTGGCCAACATTTTTCTCAGTCGTTTTTTTTCACGTGTACATTGGCAAGAGTGTTCAGAAGGGCCCCTCTAACCATCCTTCCTTCCATGCCAGCTAACTCCTCCTGCTAAACTCTATTTCCATTTCCGAGGTTACTGACTGACTTGGGCCTCCTTACACAATACTTCACGGGAACCAAATTCCAAATGGAGGAAATAAATTGAGTCCTCCCCGTTTCTCCAAGATAAAGCTTTTTTTATTATTGCTATTAATATTAAATATAGGTCTCATTCATACAGTGTATGAGTAGGATCGTCATTTGGACAATGTCCACAAGGACCAATTTTTAAAACCCGTTCTTGTGTTATGGCTGAATAGTCTCGTGATGTTTTGTCCTTTATTTTCAATATTTGATAAACATTTGATGTTGAAAACTTAGATGATAGATGCTTGTATATGAATGTGTTGTAATAAAGTGAGGTTTTCTTGATATATATTTATTAAAATGATCAAAATTCATTCCGATGTTCGTATTTTAATGACTGTTGGCTGTTTCTCTTTTCCGTTGCTCGTTCTCCTTTAGAAGAAAAACTCAAAGTCGCTAGAAACGGTCATGGACAGTGGCCACACAGGCATTTTCAGAGTGAGAGAGTGCTTTTTGAGAGGCCCATCCAACGGGTGTTTTAGAATGGTCCTAGTTTGTAGGTTTCGATTTCTGTTGATTTAAGAGCATCGTGTTAATATATGACGTGGTTGGTGATGGATAAGGTTTTATCTTAAAGGATCTGAAGATTTTTTGGCTTTTGTGAAGTTTCTGAAAAAAATAGCATAATGTGAAGTCATAAATATTGAATCCTAACTGATTCCTTTTGAATTGTCAGATTGTCAATTGACAGTTGTCATCTATAAGTGGTTCAAACAGCTGTGGAGGTATTCCATTTAATTCTGTATTATTGTTATTCTTAGAGGCCAATATTGCACTTGATGAAAGAGGCAAGCTTGGAACTTCCCAGGTGGTCCAGTGGTTAAGACTGTGCTTCCATTGCAGGTGTGAGGGTTCAGTCCCTGGTGGGGGAACTAAGACCCTGCATGCCACCTGGAGCGGACAAAAATATCTTTTTAAAGGGAGTGGGCAAGCTAGTTGGAAAGTAATTTGCCAAAAGCAGCATTCTTATGAGCATACTACATCTTGGAAATTTGAATATGAAAGAAAGGACTTTTGTTTTTAAACCGCACCCCCGCCTCCAGCGTTACCAGATAATGGTGGCCAAAGCTGTGAAATGATGGAGTTGGTGATTTTCTAGAGAACGCACTAGTGCTTCTCTGAAGGATGAGACCTGCCTTTGAATCCAGTAGCATTAAAATGCATCATAGTTTGTAATCAAGTTTTTGAGTGTAGGACAGTTCCAGCATACTTAAAGGAATACATTTTCTTTAAAGAAAAAAATCATCCCTAAACATCCATCCAAATATCAAAAATGTTCCTAGTGTTACGAAAGCATTATGGCCTCCTGTGTGATATCTACTCAAGAGATATTAAGTTAGATTTTCCTGAGTGGACAAGGCTCCCCTTCATTGTAAGTTAAGCCTCTGAATTGGGTTCTGTAGTTATATCCTCAGAGATGGGAAAAGTTAAGGCCGCCCTCCACACCACACTGCTGTCTCTCTACCTGGAAATAATACTCTGCTTTCTTTGCTTTAAGGAAAATCTCATAGGGCCAGAATCCAGACTTTTACAATTTAAATGAGGGGAAATCTTCATTCCAGAAAATGGCCCAGCTCCCCGAAGTTTGCCTTTAATTGCTACTCCCCTAGGCACCTAGGTGCCTGTCTTTAACCAAATCATTAACTTCCGCCTCTGGTCCTTCCTCTCTTCAAGTGGGTGATTTGTAGATGAGAGCCTGGCAAAGGCTCTTTAAAAGGGTAAAGGTATCATCATGTTATGCTTCGATTCTTAAATCCTATTATTCTATAGTTCACCTTGAAGAGGTCCTAGGGATAAGACGGTAAGGACGGGAACCTGGGGGGAAAGTAGGAAAAACTTAAGCCAGGTGAAAATAAATGACTAGTTGACAGCAATCAATAATTATGATCAAGCATCTTTGGCCTGATATTTGAAGACAATGGAAATGTTGAACATCTTAACTGCTACTTTGTTACATAGATGCTGAAGTGAATGCATGTAAGGTCTTTGCTTTTAGAGCTCATAGATAACTTCATCAAAGCATGGCTACCCGCCTCTCCAAATGTGAACTTGTATTAAAGCCTTCCTTGAGTACTCCTTTCTGTATCCAGAGCAAAGAACAACTTGCAGAAAACATGGGTGTTAAGAGGTGTCAAAGTCACAATAAATATCAGGCAGGGATATGAGGACGTTTGCAATGCAGCTAAGCTTTTATATCCCTCAAACAAACTATGAGCAAAAAATGTTTCTGAAAATAATTAGTTGTTCAAATCCATTTTTATGACAGCCCCTGAAATTTGTAGGCATTGTATTTGTAGTCAATCACATTGCTGCCAGTTTTACTAGGCCTTTTCAAAAACAAGGATTTGGCATGGCATTAATAATGATGGTTTAAACTAGATGCAGAAATGTCCCGTGAAGATAAGAATGAAATCAATATTTAAATAATAAAAGAGACAATATATGTTTTCTAGGAATTCATTTTAAGATTGTTGTGTTTTGATTCTGTGGTTTAAAATAAATGCATTAAGGATCTTTTAAATGAACTACATGATGCCTCCGGTGCTTTCTTAGAGTTATATAGTATAGCGAATAAGCAAGGTCTAATCTCTTCCCTTGGCTAAAACTTCTCCATTTTATGTGATGTAGCTATATAACCTGAGGTGAAACAGTTACTAGTTTAGAGATTGTTTCCAGCCCTGTGTACTTGCCATATTTTAGCTGGGAGAATTCACTTAGGAAAAGCACTTGCAAAGATGTAAGTTATGAACACTTGAATCTCGCATCCTGCCATAAAGTGCATCAGCAAGTGAGTTTAATAAAACATGCTGTTTAAAATAGTCTGTAATTTCCTGTTTCTGCATTTCCCTTCACTATCTGTGACAGGCTGAAGAGCGATGACTAAAGGAAGGGAATTTACACAAGCTAGTCTGGTGGTGTTTGCAAACCATCACCATGAGATTCTTCTTCTTTGGTAAACAATTCTCTGGTGGGCTGTCTATGGCTGTTTTTTCTTCCCTTGGTGTTGGTCCAATTTGTTAATTTTTAAAATGCAAACCACTTATTCACAGCCTGGAAACACCTGCTTTTGACCGCAATGAAACTGATGGAACGTACGGAGATGACATTAGTCATTTCTCATGAAATTTCCCATATTTCTCAACGCCTTTTGAGGCAACTATTGCCTTGATTTGAAATTATGAAACCTTATAAAATGCCGTATCTTGGGGGGAGAACACACAGAAAACAACTTGCAGAGATGCAAGTTGCGACCTTGCTTCCTGCTGAGATCCCAAGACAGTGGGTAAATAGCAGAACCTTGGGGAGGGGGGCTGGCATTCAGCAGACATTACCACCATCCAGGTCATTCCATGGGAGCAGCTGAGTCCAGGCATCAGGTGTGGTTCTCCATGACACTGTCCGATTGGTCTGCTCGCACCTAAACCCAGCCTGGATATTTCTAGACAGGGTGCTTTTCTGCAGATGTCTTCTGAGGCAACTGCAATGTGCTTAGCTCAGTTCAGTTCAGATGTGACATAGCCCTTGTATTCTGGCCATCTAGAAGTGAGCAGATCTCTCTGAAATGCACCTGGCACAGCACCCTGGCATCTATACCATCCTCAAAACTCATACCACCCCTGTCTGCATAATAAGGAAAAGATGGAGAATGACAGGCAGCAAGGCAAGGGATTTCAGCAACAGGTTGGGGAGTTGATCTCTGATGGAGTGGAGGGGACGAAGTCTGAGGAGAGCCGCCCTCTGCATGCACTGAGTGTACTTTCTTTAAGGAGCAAGATTAAAAAGGAAAGAAGGTGATTTGGGGGGGAGGGGTCAAACCTATTTATAAAGACAGGAAAAACCATTTCAGGAACTAAAGGATTTCCTTAATGTTTTTTTCAAGAAGAGAGAAATGGCTTGTCTGTCCTTTCAGGGAGCTGGGAGGGGTTCTCATTGTTGTTCTTCAAGCCTGTAGATGCTGTGCTTTTCAAACAACCCACCAAACTGTCTTTGTGAGTAGGTAAAGGCATTAGCTCATCTCTCCTGTTCCGTTGGGGCACAGGGGTTGTGGGTTTCTCGTGAAGCTGGAATGTAGCCCAGAGTTAAGAGAGTGGGATTTGGAGTCAAACTCCCCGAACACAAATTCCAGCTCGCTAATGTAATGTGGAAATTTGGCCTTGGCCAGCAAGCCATTTTACTTCCTAGTGCCTCACTTTTCTTGTCTGTAAAATGGGGTGGCATTGCTGTACCCACCTTTTCAGGTTGTCAGGATTCAAGACTTTAATATTAGGTAAGTGACTTGACTTTGCCTGGGTACACATTATGGATCTAAAATAGTGAGCCTCCATAACTTCTCCACTAATGTGCCTGGATCCCTTGAAGGCTGGAGGTGACAGTACCAGATCCTCTTTGGGGTAAGTATTCTGCCTCCTGGATTTGAAATTAAATAGGGGGATGGTGTCAAACCTTCGAACCCAGTCAAACCTGTGAACCCAAGACCCTTAGACAGCTATGAAAGTAGTCATTGGTGTTTCTGAGATATTTTTAATATTTCAAAAGCTTATTGGAAATCATAATGTTTCTAATCAATTGTGCAGGAAATAGTCACATTTCTGTACCTTGTCATATTTCTTTACCTTTGGTTAGAATTAAATCATCTCTGAGTTAACACAGATCAGACTAGGAAGAAACTCAAAACATGAAGGCATTATCTTTAACAAATGCAATTTATTTTGAGGATAGACTCTTTTGGAACACTGGCTATGGGAAAGGAGTAAGAGGTATCCTTTACAAATGAAAAGATTAAAAACCACTAACCTCTGACTCAAGCCTAGGATTTGCCAAAGATCAAGTTTATCCAATCACTATATTGAATGATTCTCTTAGACCTGATTTTTACTCAGGAAAAAAAATACAGTATTGAGTAAATAGATTTATTAATCAGATCAGTCGCTCAGTCATGTCCAACTCTTTGCGACCCCATGAATTGCAGCATGCCAGGCCTCCCTGTCCATCACCAACTCCGGAGTTCACTGAGACTTAGATCCATCGAGTCAGTGATGCCATCCAGCCATCTCATCCTCTATCGTCCCCTTCTCCTCTTGCCCCCAATCCCTCCCAGCATCAGAGTCTTTTCCAATGAGTCAACTCTTCACATGAGGTGGCCAAAGTACTGGAGTTTCAGCTTTAGCATCATTCCTTCCAAAGAAATCCCAGGGCTGATCTCCTTCAGAATGGACTGGTTGGATCTCCTTGCAGTCCAAGGGACTCTCAAGAGGCTTCTCCAACACCACAGTTCAAAAGCATCAATTCTTCAGTGCTGAGCCTTCTTCACAGTCCAACTCTCACATCCATACATGACCACAGGAAAAACCATAGCCTTGACTAGATGAACCTTTGTTGGCAAAGTCATGTCTCTACTTTTGAATATGCGATCTAGGTTGGTCATAACTTTCCTTCCAAGGAGTAAGCGTCTTTTAATTTCATGGCTGCAGCACGATCTGCAGTGATTTTGGAGCCCAGAAAAATAAAGCCTGACACTGTTTCCACTGTTTCCCCATCTATTTCCCATGAAGTGATGGGACCGGATGCCATGATCTTCGTTTTCTGAATGTTGAGCTTTAAGCCAACTTTTTCACTCTCCACTTTCACTTTCATCAAGAGGCTTTTGAATTCCTCTTCACTTTCTGCCATAAGGGTGGTGTCATCTGCATATCTGAGGTTATTGATATTTCTCCCGGCAATCTTGATTCCAGCTTGTGTTTCTTCCAGTCCAGCGTTTCTCATGATGTACTCTGCATATAAGTTAAATAAACAGGGTGACAATATACAGCCTTGACGAACTCCTTTTCCTATGTGGAACCAGTCAGCATTATTCTTCATAGTTCTATATCTAATCATGGAGGCCAAAGCAGAATTTTCTGTATAATTATAACATTGAGGATATGGCCTCAAAGTAGTTATAAAAAAACTATGAAAGTTTCCACTTACGAGACCTAAGTTTAACAAGTTCAGCTAAGGAGTGCTTGTCCCTACTTCAAAATCTCGTATTTCCCCTATGTTGTCTATAAACTCAGAGTCTTAACTGATGACTTAAGTGCAAATAAGGTTTCATATCAAAAAATTACATTTCTATCTCTCTCAATGTTCCAAGAGTATATATTTTCCCAAAAGGTCAGGTATACCTGTAGTGATGCTCATTGATTGTTAGGACTGAAATGACCACAAAAACTGAACCATATGGTTTGAGAAACAAATTGGTGCCAGAATGAGAGAAAATGCAGTGTTGTGCTATGATGGCTCCAGAACTTCTCTGGGACAGATTCTTCTACCCAACTGGGCTCTAGGATCTCATGGGTTGAGCCAGCAAACAGCTGAGAGGGGCATGGGGCGGGAGTGGGAGAGGCAGGACACCGCAACCTGCCCAGGGAGATCCAGGCTGGCCAGCTCCAGACTCTTGTTCTCCGCAGCCGCTGGAGTAGATTTTTGGTTTTTTCAGTTAGTAGGATTCCTACCACTAAGGACGGTCAATCAGAATTCTTAACTAGTCCAGCCTTAACCTAGTTGCTTTTAGCCCATATGACAGTATGCAAGGGACATGAAGCATGGGGTTGGGGAGCATGTATCTTTCTATCTGGAAATGGTACTAGTCCTGCACAGGAAGGACCCACAAGGAAATCTTGGGGCCATAGGTCCACCCGGGTGTTGTAATAGATGGTGAATGAATAGATATACGCTTGGAAGAACCCTGGGATGGAATTTGCAAGAATTGATTGATTTCCAGTTCTTACTGTCACTATAGAGCAGACAAGGTTTAACTCATTCTAAAATGGTGTAACTTCTTGTTTTCTTACAGTCCCTTGCATTGGTTTCTGATCAAATGACTGCTGTTTCTTAACCATAAAATTATAACCAACTTAACGTTGAGAGCTCTAGATTAGGAGTTAGGGGACAGGTTCTTGCCTGGCTTTAACTACTCCCTCTGCTACCCACTAGCTGTCTAACCATCTATAATACCCTAACTTTTCTGGGTCTTAATTTCCCATCTGTCAAATGATGAGGCTGCCCTCAAAGGGCCTCTAAGATGGGTCTCCTCTGGCCTTAACATCAGGGACTCAAAACAATCAGAGAGCTTTCCGAAGATTTTCACTAGAATTTTGTACCGGCTCACTCCTTCCTTTCCTTCCCCAGGATGCCCTTATTATTCGCCTCCCCGCCCGGTGAACCCAAGACATTGCTTTGGGATGTTTCTTAAAGAATAAATCTCTTGAGTTTTCCGGTCCAGATGATTGTTTTCTGCATATGGCTGCTAACCAATTGCCTGAAATACATTCCTGCAGATACGCCACGCTCCCCCGCGGTGTCTCAGTACATGTACCCTCCCCCTTCCCGGAGAGGTCTCTCCCCCACCCCAACCTATTAGCTCCACACATTCGCTGCCAACCAGGCACAGCGCCGCTCCGCCTGATGCAAAGATTGTCCTTCCCTTCAAGCAACCAGCCTGGCTGCACTACGCAGGCAGGAGATCCGAGAACCCTCTTCTCTCTCGTGTTTACGAGTAATAAAATAGCGGACTTTCCCCCTTCTTTTTATGAAGACAGTCCTTGCAGCTGTGACTGTAACTGTTGGTTTTTGTTTTTTTTTTTTTTTTTTTGCATATGAGCCAAGATTATGGTCCCATAACCCAATTAGTGTCATTTGGTGGTGGTCCAAGTGCTTCCCCTGCTCGAGTTTTAATTTGGGGATCCCCGGAGGCTCCACATCTGTAGCCGGCCTGTTCTTCCTCTCCCCTTATTTGCTCGAGGTTTATGGGAGGATTAGCTGTGTGGTCTGGGAGGCGGCTGCTTCCCTTTCATCCACACGGCTCTCGAGCCGCCGAGGAGCCTTTTACTTTTCATCCAGCCCTGGCACCTGGAGGCGGCAGCCTGGGCGACTGGAATGAATCAGTGGATGCCCGGCAGGCCCCGAGGGGCGCGGCCCTGCAAGCGTGGGGGAGGGGAGAACGCGGAGGAGTGGGGAGCCGCTCAGGAGTCCGGGTGGGGTGGGCGAGGGGCGGCTCACCACCCCACCAGGCTGGGCCAAGCTGGGATCCAGAGCGCAGGTCGCCGAGCATACGCCCCCCCCCCCCCCCCCCCCCCCCCGCCACACACACACAGCACACACACCCCGCCCCCACTCCCTGGCTGGCGAGGACTGGCGAGGGCTCGGGGCGCTCATTGTGCAGGCAGCTGGCACCAGCTGGGAAGGGGAATTAGCATAACAAAGAGCCGGAGCGAGCGCCGCGCGGCCCGGCGGGGGCTCTGCACAGCGCCCCGGGCTCGGAGGAGCCGCGCTGTCACCCAGCAGCCGCTCGCCCCGGGCCGCCGGGGGCCAGACACCCTCGGGGTTGCGGGGCGGGACCCCACTGCCGGCATCCGCGCCCCTCGCCAGGTCGGCCAGAGCCCCGGCCGCCAGGGGAGGCAGCAGGGGTGGGTGTGAGTGTCGGCGAACGCGGGAGCAGGCGCGCGCGTTTGTGTGTGTGTGTGTGTGTGCGCGCGCGGGCACGGATGCTGCGGGCCCCTCTGAGTGTGCGTGTGCGCGTGGGCGTGCCTGTGACTCCGTCCGAGACCACCTGCAACCCGGAGGGGACACGCTCGCTCCCTCCCCACCTAGGCCTCTTTGGTTTTTGCTTCCCTGGGGCGGAAAGGAGTCGCTGGTTCCCAACTTTGGCGGCCCCGTGGAACCCTCTGGGGACCTTTTACAATCCCACACACCACCACCACCCCCCGGCCACTGCACCCCAGAGTCGCTAATAACAGGCCCTCGGGGCTCTTCAGCGCGGTCTCCCACCCGTCCTAAGGTGAGAGTCGGGCAGAAGCGGAGACCTGGCCCCCAGCCAGCGCCCGAGGAGGCGAAGGCCGCCTAGCCCTGCGTTTGGGGCCTCGGAGCTTCGCCCTCGCCGGCTGAGGTCAAGTGCACAGTCCTCCCACACTACCGCTCGGGTCTCCTCAAGCTTCCGACTGGGCAACTTTATCGCCGTGTTTGCATAGCATCCTTAGAGCTGCCCGTGGGAAGAAAAGTATCGGAAACTAGGCCTCTGTTGAGTCACGAAAGGTCAACAAAGCAGCAAATTCGGCCGACCGAACCAGAGCCCAGGACCGGGGGACTCGAGGCCCACGATCTTGCCACTGTGACATTAAAAACAAACACCGCTGTTTCATGCGCAGCAGAGCTCAGACTGAACCAGCCGGGTCCCTGGAAGGACCCTGGGAGGACCGTGGGGAAGAGTGGACCCACGGCCCGAGATGGCTGACACAGACCGGAAGGATGCCTAGAACATGCCCGCGGCCTCTCCTCCAGGCGGGATGAGTGCGCCACCTTTGACCTGACCGCCGCCTCCTCCGCTCGGCCCCGCCCGCAGTCCAGCCCCCTGCAGACCCCGGCTCCCAGCCCCCTTCCTACAGGAAGGAAAAGGACTGCACAAGCCGTTCGCCGCCACCCAGGAGCTGTCGGCAGCTGCGCCGCCGGGGGCGGGGCGGGGCGGGGTGGTGTGGGATGGGGAGCGCCGCAGCTCCCACCCAGGGACCCCGGAGCTCCATCTCCGCGCCTCGGGGCCAGCTCCTGGGTCGCGCCTCGCTGTCCCGCGCACGCTCCTTTCTTGCGGGCGCCGGGCGTCTTTGAGGTTTCTCACAAGTTCCGTGATGGCAGTCCCTGGCCTAGGCTGTCTGCACAACCCCCCAGGAGAGGGAGAGGAGGAGAACTGTAATGAGCTGCGGGGGGCTGTATCAGTCCCAGGCTCCCCCGGCACCCGGAGGTGTGCGTTTCCAGGAGCGCAGCCTCCATCAGGCGCTTAGCACCAGCGTCCTCTGCAGCGGAAGGGGCCTCCGTCGCAGGCTTTCACTCGCCCTTCTCGCAGTCCGGGGGGACCAAGGTGCAGGGAGGTGAAGGAAATCTCCAGGTTTCACAGCCCTCTGACTGCCCGCTCAGCTGCACACCAAGGCTCTTTGATAGGCCAACCTGGGTGCTTATTACTAGGCCCCTATTCCACAGTCAGAGCCCCAGCGCCCAGGAAAGGAGCGGCCCTAGGAATGCAGGCGGCAGCTGCCCTTGGAGGTGCCCTGGAGAGGAACAGTGTACAAACCCTAGGCCCCTAGCCTGAGCGCCGGCCCTGAGGGTGGGCAGGTGAACTGGTAGTCTGAAGGGGCTGGTGGTGTCTGATATTATTATTAAGAGTTCAGAATTCTCCTAGGTTCTAACAACTGCATTCATTCTCAATAAATGGTTTCTTAATAATCATTTTAATTAGCAAAAAGGCTGTCTTATTAAAGCTAATTAAAGGCAATTTGGGAACCTTATTTTCATACAATCATAAAATTAGAGAAACAAGAGGCTGGAGAAAAGGGGAATGTCTCAGTCTTTCTGCAGAGGGGGCAGGGAGGAGCTGGCAAGGGAGACCCTACCCCCAAGCCAGGCCTGCAGGACTGGAGTGCCCCGGGGGATGGGCAGGGACCCTCAGTCTTGCGGAGGCTCCTGATGTGCTGGGGACAGCTTCTGGGAACGAACCTGTGTCCACATTCTCCAGCTGGAGTCTGAGTTCCCTAACCCTCTCCCTCTGTCCGGTAATTGGCTAGTTTTCTCCCTCTAGGTATCTCTCAATGGGAATGAACTTCCATTACAGCCCTAACTGACCCCAGACCTCACTCCTTCTCAAAAGCTCCCCGTCTGTCACCAGGCATTCCTTCCCGTCCATTCTGTGTCTGACTGTCTAGAATCAGCAGGCTACCAGTTTTCTCCCCTTCTCAGGCCTCTCAATGCCCTCCAGATCTCAGCTCAGGCCGTTTGCCCAACCCCACCTTCTGCCCAGCCACTTTGTCTCCTCAGTATTCTCCCCTGCTGACCTGCTACTTCTCATCTCGCAGCCATCACCCCAGCTTCTCTCTTGGCCTGGGGTAACCTTGCTCCGTATCCTCACTTATGCAAAGAGTAACTTCCCCCTCAAGGCCAATTCAAGGTCCACATTTTGTATGAAACCTTTCCAAGCTATTACAGGCTGGTCCGCGATATATGAAATGTAACATCCCCTCCCCTATCTATAATGACTTTTCAACTAGAATTTTTTTAAATTATAAAGTAGGAATTAAACATGGATTTTAGCATTAGTGACTTCAGTTAAAATCCTGGCTTTCCATAAATATGGGAAGTGGTTTACAGGCACATCCTCGCTATAAGTACCTTGTGTCTAGAAGATGCCTTGACTTTCCTGAGCTCTGGTTTCCTCATGAGGAAATGTGTGTGTGTGCTAATTCACTTCATTCGTGTCTGACTCCTTGCAACCCTATGGACTGTAGCCCACCAGGCTCCTCTGTCCATGGGATTCTCCAGGCAAGAATCCTGGAGTGGGTTGCCGTGCCCTCCTCCAGCATGAGTAATGAGGCTAATAGTAACACCTATACAACCACGTTGCGTGTGTTAGTCGCTCAGTTGTGTATGACTCTTTGTGACCCCATGGACTATATAGCCCACCAGGGTCTTCTGTCCATGGAATTTTCCAGGCAAGGATACTGGAATGGGTTGCCATTTCCTTCTCCAGGGGATCTTCCCAACCAGGGATTGAACCTGGGTCTCCTGCATTGCAGGCGGATGCCTTACCATCTGAGCTACTAGGGAAGTCTGTACCAGTCTGTGGGATATGTAAGTAGATAAGGGTGTAAGTCATTTTATACAATGTAGGCGTATGATGCTAATAGCTCTGTGATCATTGTCCTTGTTGATGTGGGACACAATTCAGGGGGTATGAACAAGGGATTCCCTGGCTGCCTGAGCTCCTGTCAGCCTCGTCTCTAGGGGTTTCAGTGCCTCAGAGCCTCCCTTTCATCCCTCTCTCCAGGGTTCCTTCCAAACCTTGGAATAGGATTCTTCTCTGGGGACCACAGGACAGCTGTTTGTGGGCACATACTTACTCCCAGCGTCTAGTGTCAGAACTCAGCACAAGAAAGACGCTGGACCAAAAGGTCACCTCCTTGCTTTCTTGCTTTGAGTTGCTCAGCCACCATCTTCAGCAATCCTTTCTATAAATGAACTCATTCTGACAGTTAAAAAGAGCTCTCCAGTAAATGTTACTGTAACACAGACAGTTCTTGCCTGTGCTTGAAAACGTAGCTTGGGATATCTGCAGATTTTGCGCAGCAGACCTTGCACTTGTCCTTATCTGTTGCTTAGGCTGCAGGACAGGGAGTGGCTGTGCATCAGCCAGAGCCTCCCTGGCTGTTCACCCCGAGCATCCTTTCCATGAAGTCTTAACCGTGGCAGACCTGACCACAGAGGACGGACAATGAGCAGATCACGACGTGCGAGCGTTTAGCCGCCTGTTCTCCAAATAACTGTCTAAGTAGGACCTCTGCCTTGATAATAACTATTATCCCCAGACCTTATGTTTATTAGTGTCTCCTTAACCAGAAGCAAGCACGAACCTATGACACTCTCATTCTGATCAGCAGCACACTTTAACCTACTGGGGTCTGTACTCAAAGCCGCCGAAGCGGCACACAAATTAGCCAGCAGTCCGCTGCATATCAGACACACTATATGTTTTCTTCATCTCAGCCAAGAAAGGGACTCATTTCCCATCCCTGAGCATCAGTGGCTGTGTGAGCCCCACCACAGCTTCCGATGGGGCTGGGACTAGCCTGACATGGATGATTAAAGCTCCGTGTTATACAGCAGTGGCTGTGTTTGCAAGGAGATGGAGGAAACCTCACAGGACCCCTGGGGCAGGACACAACACTGCTCCTCGGAAAATTCCCTTTAAAAAAGTTGTCATGAAATCCAATTAACCAGCTGGAAGGCCGGCATGGGCAGCCCTCCTCAGGGTTAATAAATAATAGAACATGCCCTGCATTGGAAGGGGTATCTCTCTTCTCTGAGCTCAAAGGCTGTGACAAGCCCTCCCAGCAGGAAGAAACAGGTACCACCCCTACCAACACCCCCCTCCCCCAGTCCTTGAAACCCCAATGGGTCCAGCAGGGAGGGTCCCCTAGACAGAGGACCCAGCATCCCCGGAGTGGGGAGGGGGCATCTCCTTCCTCTCCCTACACGATAAGCTGCAAGGTTGTCAGAATGAAAGTGTCATAGGTTCATCAATCCAGCCCTGAGAGTGAGGGAATAAGGGCGCTTGTCTTGAGAGGATCCAGCATAGGAATGGGTGTCCCGAGCTCTGGTGCTAGTTCAGGTCAGGCCCATTCTCAGTTCTGAGGAGGCTCCTAACCCCAGCTGAACGTCATAATGAGGCCTGTCAAGGGGCCATACCAGGCCCTTCCTTGCTGGTCCTCTCTCCAAAGCTGACCGCCCTGGTTGGGATCTTTGCTTCACTTTTGCTGGACCAACACTCTTCCATAGAAATATAATGCGAACCAGGTGCGTGATGTTAAATTTTCTAGTGGCCACATTAGAAAAATTTTTTTCAAAGAAGTGAGGAAGTGAAGTGAAGTGAAGTCACTCAGTCATGTCCAATTCTTTTCAACCCTGTGGACTGTAGCCTACCAGGCTGCTCCATCCATGGGATCCTCCAGGCAAGACTACTTGAGTGGGTCGCCATTTCCTTCTCCAGGGGATCTTCCTGACCCAGGAATCGAACCTGGGTCTCCCGCACTGCAGGCAGATGCTTTATCCTCTGAGCCACCAGGGAAGCCCTCAAAGAAATGGGTGACACTAATTTTAGTAATATAGTTTATTTAACCCAACATGTACAGTATCACTTCAACATATGCTCTGACTCTTTGCAACCCTGTGGACTGTAGCCCACCAGGCTCCTCTGTCCATGGAGTTTTTCAGGCATGAATACTGGAGTGGGTTGCCATTTCCTTCTTCCTGACCCATGAATCCAACCCCGGTCCCCTGCCTTGTAGGCGGATTCATTACCACTAGCGCCACCTGGGAAGCCCTCAAGATGTAATCCATATAAAAATAATAAATGAGATATTGCATATTCTTTTCTGTTGTGATTAAGTCTTTGAAGTCTGGTGCGTTTTTTACATATCACATACCACTTGGGACAAGACACATTTCAGGTGCTCAATATTCACATGTGTCTAGTGGCTACCAGCAGTTCAGTTCAGTCTCTCAGTCGTCTCTGACTCTTTGCGACCCCATGGACTGTAGCACGCCAGGCCTCCCTGTCCATCACCAACTCCCAGAGCTTACTCAAACTTATGCCCATTGAGTCGGTGATGCCATCTAACCATCTCATCCTCTGTCATCCCCTTTTCCTCCCACCTTCAATCTTTCCCAGCATCAGGGTCTTTTCAAATGAATCAGTTCTTCACATCAAGTGGCCAAAGTATGGGAGTTTCAGCTTCACCATCAGTCCTTCCAATGAATATTCAGGACTTGATTTCCTTTAGGGTGGACTGGTTGCATCTCCTTGCAGTCCAAGGGACTCTCAAGAGTCTTCTCCAACATCGCAGGTCAAAAGCATCAATTCTTTGGCACTCAGCTTTCTTTATGGTCCAACTCTCACATCCATACATGACTACTGGAAAACCATAGCTTTGACTAGATGGACCTTTGTTGGTGAAGTAATGCTTCTGTTTTTGAATATGCTGTCTAGGTTTGTCATAACTTTTCTTCCAAGGAGGAAGCATCTTTTAATTTCATGGCTGCAGTCACCATCTGCAGTGATTTTGGAGCCCATATTGTGACCACCATATTGGACTGTAATACTGGTACCCTTGGGCCAAGGCCTAGCTCTGGGTCTAAGCCTGGATCCTGCTGATCTCTTATACAAGGAGTTATGAAGCTCCCACCTGGCTCCCATTACATCCCTTTTCCTCTGTGCTGTCCTGGCACCATATTCATGCTTCCTGGGGACCTCCAGCCCCACTCTCTAGTTCAAGGCCATGGGACCACAGAAAAGCATTGAAAGCTCTGCCACTCTCAGCAATTTCCAATGAAAACTCCCAGCACTGGAGGGTTAATGTCTTGGGGTGGCCTGACTCTGCTCCATTCCCTCCTGCCATCATCCTCACTCCCCAGGCAGGGACAAATGGGCCATCCTAGCATGAGTAGTGGAGAAGACAATGGCACCCTACTCCAGTACTTTTGCCTGGAAAATCCCGTGGATGGAGGAGCCTCGCTAGAGTTGGACACACCTGAGCGACTTCACTTTCACTTTTCACTTTCATGCATTGGAGAATGAAATGGCAACCCACTCCAGTGTTCTTGCCTGGAGAATCCCAGGGATGGGGAAGCCTGGTGGGCTGCCATCTCTGGGGTTGCACAGAGTCGGACACGACTGAAGCGACTTAGCAGCAGCAGCAGCAGCAGCATGAGTAGAGCCAGGACTGGGCAGGCAAAGGATGGGAAGGGGCTGCAGACAGCTGTGTTCACAGGGTGGCAAGGGCCCCTATCAGGAGCCGAGTGGTATTTAATCCTCTGTGCTACCAGAGAGGCAGGATGTGGGTGGCAAGTAAAGTCTTGTCAGGGAAAATACTGGCAGGAAGGTAAGCCACATGCCCGAGTGACTGCCAACTCTACCACACCCCTCCTTTGAAGTCGTGCCTTGGTGCCATGCAGGCCAGGTCAAGCCTGTGACAGACAGCCCTCCCCGGGTGAGTCTAACTGGGTAAGAATGTGTGTATCCTAACTTCTAATCAGGGTGCATGTGCCTGTGTCTGCATCCCCCCCCAGACTGTGAAAATCCCAGGGGAACGAGTCCTGGGTTCATATGTTCTGAGCCCCAAATTTTGACATGAAGTCTGAGAAATAGGAAAGTGATGGACAGGACCACAGGGCTGGGACAGATGGCACTGTACTCACCAAGTCTGCCCTCCCTCCCTCCTGCTCTCTGCCACCTTGGGGAACAGAACTGGGTGGGTGACCATGTGACAGACTGTGCCCGTGGTCGATGTGATGAGTGGAGGGACATGAGGATTACAAGGAGAAGACAGCTATGATGGAAATGATATTCACAGGCCTGGACTGTGGGACATGACGCAGCCTCGCTGAAGCCCCAGGGGTGGGGAGAGGACCACCGGTCAGTAAGGGAACACAGGCAGGGTTCACCTCTCATACCAGGAATTCATTGAGTTCTGACTGGAGGTCACAATCCAGCCCCTGGATGTTAGGAAAGGAAAAAGTAAGTCGGTTAATTGAGCTCTCACATTTATAAAACATTTTATGGTTTATAAAACCTTTTACTTCAATTATGGTATGACTCTCCTAACAATCCTATAAGGTTGCTAGGGCAGGTATTACTATCTTTATTTTACAGATAAGAAAACTGTGGCTCAGTGGAGCAAAAGACTCCTTCTAGGGGCAATGCCAAGATAAACAGGCAGACAGGCCTTTCTAGCATCAAATTCTCCAAAATCATCACCCATTGAGATCTTAGAGAAGGGTTCTTAAAATTTGAGGGTTTTAGTTTTGGGCAGGAATCTGGTTAAAACTTTGAATCTCCTCACTGAAAATATGGACTTTAAATGGTCCACAACCCCCTTGAAATTTTACAGAACATGTTATATGTCTGTTACGGGGCAGGAGGGACTAGAGGCAAGGAGAAACAGGATCCGAGTTTTAACAGAGTCTATGATGTCCAAAAGGTTAAGAATTAGAGAGCTATTCCAATGCCTTTATTTAGCAGATAAGGAAACTGAAGCTCAAAGAGGGTCAGTGAGGTACCCGGGATGACTCCACCTCGGGGCAGAGGTGGAACATCTGAGTCAGGCTGCTCTTTTCACTGTTCACCAAGCTAATGAGGTGTACAGGGACCCTGAGCTGCTCATGGATCCAGGAAATCCCAGCTTGGGAAGCAATACAAAGGCTAAGAATGGATGTGTCATCCCAGCTCTACCCTGGGCCACTACACACCCGGGGCCACGACTCTACCTCTCTGGACCTCATTTTCCCTTCTGAACCATAGAGAGAAGGTTCAGAAAGGAGAACCATCCCTACACTCTTTACTTCTGAGGATCTGTGTGAAGATACAAATGCAGGAAACAAGATGGAGCTCCTGACTTGTGGGACGGCGGAGGGAAGGACAGAGGGAAGCGAGTGGATGTGGACCCCAGTTGAAGAGGCCAGGGCTGGGCCCTGGATAAATGAGGTGGGCTTGCTTTAGAGTCCCACTTCATTCCCTGGCTTCCCTGGTGGCTCAGACGGTAAAGAATCTACCTGCCAGTGCAGGAGACCTGGGTTTGATCCCTGGGTCGGGAACATCCCTGGAGAAGGGAATGGCAACCCACTCCAGGATTCTTGCCTAGAGAATCCCATGGACAGAGGAGCCTGGCAGGGCTACAGTCCATGAATTAACAAAGAATTGGACACAACTGAACAACTAACACTTCTATTCCCTGGAGCTAAATTTCCCCCAGGATGAGCCCTTTTCCTCATACTGTGAAGCCACAGTCTCCTCAAACTTTGCCCCTGTATCATCTGAAATAACAGACTCCTTTGTAAAATTAAAAAAAAAAAAAAACCTGAAATTTTCTCCATCTGGTTTAAGTATAATGAGATTTATTATGGACATTGGGAGGACTGAAAAAATAGACTCCAGCTGAGTTTCTAGGACAACTCCCAGAGCCACACTGCAGATCTGGCGGTCACAGGAGCCGCTGCCCGTGTCAGGAGCAGGCGGGGGCTGCCTCCAACCCGCAGTGGGCCTGCCCCAATCTGGTACCAGCAAAAAGGATGACCCCTGCGACATCCCGTCTTTAGGTAACACTGTCCACAAGAAAAAGTGCATCTGACTGGTGGAACTTAAATCCCTTACCTGCCTTCTCAGAGCAAGGGAAACTGGAAAACAAGAGCAGTTTCATTTTGTTTTGCTTCCCTTGGGAAGGTGGGGTGTATACCCTGAAGAACTGTTAGAATATCGAGAGGGTGTCTTAAAGATTTGAGCAACCACAAATAACATACATCTATGATAGTGCCCCTTGGGAAGCAGAGGACATAGTCCCAAGAGGTTTGCTACAAGAATTAAGTTTTTTGAGGTCTCTCATTTTAATTTAAATATTTTTTGAAAATTCATGAAACTTCTGTATTATATGTGTATATATCTCAATCTATCTACCGATACAGACATAAGTACGTATATATGTTGACAGAGCACACATATATACTCCTAAGCATACACACACGCACTTCCCTTATAGCTCAGTTGGTAAAGACTCTGTCTGCAATGCAGGAGACCCACGTTTGATTATTGGATCGGGAAGATCCCCTGGAGAAGGAAATGGCACCCCACTTCAGTATTCTTGCCTGGAGAATCCCATGGACAGAGGAGTCTGGTGGGCTACAGTCCATAGGGTTCAGTTCAGTTGCCCAGTCGTGTCCGACTCTTTGCGACCCCATGAACCACAGCACGCCAGGCCTCCCTGTCCATCACCAACTCCCAGAGTTTACCCAAACTCATGTCCATTGAGTCGGTCATGCCATCCAACCATCTCATCCTCTGTCGTCCCCTTCTCCTCCTGCCTTCAATCTTTCCCAACATCAGGGTCTTTTCAAATGAGTCAGCTCTTCACATCACGTGGCCAAAATATTGGAGTTTCAGCTTCAACATCAGTCCTTCCAATGAACATCTAAGACTGATTTCCTTTAGGATGGACAGGTTGGATCTCCTTGCAGTCCAAGGGACTCTCAAGAGTCTTCTCCAACACCACAGTTCAAAAGCATCAATTCTGCACTCAGCTTTCTTTATAGTCCAGCTCTCACATCCATATATGACTACTGGAAAGAGACACAACTCAAGTGACTTAACACATATACACACTATATAGCTATATATAGTAATGTTTCTGTAAAAATCGTCAGATAGAATTAAGGTGCTGAGGAGGATATTTGAAACTAATCTGGTTTTCTTAAAAAAGGCGCACACACCTAGAGCCTTAAAGATTTTAGGAAGGGATAGTAGCAAAATGTCCTGATTTATCTGGAACAGGCCTGGTTCATGCCTGTGGCCCCAGCATAACCTTTAGTAACCTCCCCTCCCCTCTCCACAGCGGCCCCATTTCGATGAACAATGATGAGTCATCTGATTCTTGGGGGACACTGGACAGGTCTCTGGCCTCTAGGATGTGCTCACAGAGACATACGTCACTGCAGCCTGCCCCCGCGATCTCAGCGGCTGGCTTTGAATCCCTTGGGGAAAGCTTGTTGGTCAGTCGATACATCTTCATTCTCAAGCTGTCAGGTATTGGACCCCCAGGCCCTGCCTCACCACCCCGAACCAGTCAACTGGAGACCTCCGGGGCTGTGGGCTTCTGACTCCCGCTCCCTAAGAACTAAGGCTGCAGCTGACACTCACACTCAGCCTGTTGTTCTATTGTCCTCGCCAAGCCATGGCCATTCAGCTGCTCAAAACTGGCTTTCTGTAGGAGCCACCCCTAACCCCATCCCACTGTAAGTGTAATTCCTTTACATAGTATTACTAAATGTAATTCCTTTAGCATGGCCTCACTTCGCGCAAAATTCACTGGAGCCTGTTTTCATGCTAGTCTGATATGAGTTTCAAATGTGTTTCATTTGCTACAGTCCTGCCTCCCCAATCAGACTGGAGACTCGGTCAGGAGCTGTCTACTGGGAGATCCCTGCATTCAAGGACTGAGTTTTTTCCGGTGAAACTGAGGTTCCCTGAGGGCAACAAACGGTCTCTTCTATCAGATGGGTGCTCCCAAAGACCCGAATCCTATAATCTGGAAGATAAAGATTTCATCTCCTCCTGGTACAGCCTTCTATGTCTGAAGTTAGCTCCCAAGATTCTGGGGCAGTTATAAGCACAGAGCTCCTTCTCCTAACTCCTCACCCACTTGGGCTGGGTGCAGGGGTGAGATTTGTCCCTGTGACTCCTGCTCAAAGCAGTTCTGATTTTTCCAGCCTGCCTGGGCCTCCAGGCTGCAGAGCGGACTCCTTGCTTAATGAAGCGCGTTCTCCATCTGTGGTCTGGCCCTCCTGGCAGCCCCAGCTGCCTGGGGCCTGGCTTTGGGGAAAGCAGTAAAGAAGTCCCCTCATCCCCGCCCCCACCCCCCCAAGTACACACCAGGGGATGCACTCCTTCACAAGCCAGCACTACCCCACCCATTTTAGGCTAATGAGATCCAGAGCCCACACCAGGGCCGCTCTGACTGGTTTGACCTATTTAATGAAAACAGCAGCTTCCAAAAATGGAGGCTATGCTCCAAGGCTCTGCCCAGGGCCACAGAGACAGACTCAGGCATCTCTGGCCAAGCTTGGACTTTGGCATTCCTTCTCAGCCCCTGACTTTCTTCTCTCCCCTCCCTCCTTCCCTCTCCTCTGTTTTCCAACATCTGTGTCCAGAAAGGAAGAAAAACCCTGTTTGGACTGGCTTCCTTCCATCTGTCATTTTTTTTCCCCTCTTTCAAACGTCTTGTCTAAAGCAGAGTCAGTTACATAAACATTCCACCTCTTTCCATAAATTGGCCGCAGTTTCTGAACAATAGAGTTACTGTGAAGGGGAAGAGAGAGCCCAAGGCCACACCCCACAAGGGCTGGTCCCCCAGCCAAATAGAACCAGAGACTTATTCTTTGAAAGAACCAAAGAGGAAATCCAGAATCTTCAGGCGAGAGCTCTTCTGTTGTGCTTGGAACCGTTTCTTCACCAAACCCCCTCTTGCCCTGCCCCTCCCTCTGCCATCCTTCCATCTCTTTAGCTACAAGCTGTTTGAGCGGCTGCCCGATTTCTGTTTTTTCCCTCAACGGCCTGAAAGTGTGTGTCAGTGTGCATCCCTGTCCTTAGGGCAGAGTGTGCGGATGATGGACTTGGTGGCGGTGTGTGTGTGTTTTCTGGCATGATTTTTGGAGACACGCCCTGAAGATTTTGTTGCCTTTTTCTTTAAATAGAAACAGTTGGACCTCACTAATTCAGACCAGTTGGAGAACAGTCTGGAGGGGAAGGAAAAAAAGTCTGACTCCAACATAACACGTTGAAATGTAGGCCTTCTTATTTCTCCCAAGTTCATGGAGTTACTGGAACTGGACTAGCCACACTGGCAGATATGGTCCTGACAGAACTGCTTCGTGTATCGATGGAGTTTGTTATCAGCATCCTCTTGAATACGTAATTAAATCTGAGGGTTGCTCAGAAACACATTGTTTCGTAATAGGTCAAATATCTTCAACATGAGTAGCACTTCTCATTGGCTTAGGAAACTGTCTTTTTAGCCAGGCTGTGTGCTCTTTAAGGACAAGTTCCGTATCTTATCCATTTGATGAAGTCACTCAGTCGTGTCCGACTCTTTCCCACCCCATGGACTGTAGCCTACCAGGCTCCTCCGTCTGTGGGATTTTCCAGGCAAGAGAACTGGAGTGGGTTGCCATTTCCTTCTCCAGGAGATCTTCCCAACCCAGGGATTGAACCTGGGTCTCCCGCATTGGAGAAGGCAATGGCAATCCACTCCAACACTCTTGCCTGGAAAATCCCATGGACGGAGGAACCTGATAGGCTACAGTCCATGGGGTCGCAAAGAGTCCGACATGACAGCGACTTCACTTTCACTTTTCTCCTGCATTGTAAGCAGATGCTTTACCATCTGAGCCACCAGGGAAATCCATTTGGTACCTGGGGCCTATTGCAGCTCCCACTAAGTGTGCAAAATATGTATTGAATAGTGGATGAATGAATGAGTGGATGGAGGGGTAGACTGATAAGACGAATGAGGCAGGAATGGGGGCCTTGGTAGGAAGGTCCGTAGGAAACTTTGAGGCCTCACAGATGTGTGGGAGAAGTGGCCGAGATCTACGTCTGAGCAAAAGTGAGTAACTGAGAGCCTCCCCGTCAGCTCCTGCAGCAAGTGGCAAGAGATGACGAAGGCAGAGATAGTCGGGGACGCAGCTGTGGCCATGAGTGAATTCTGAGAGTTCAGGGGAAGCAGAGGTAAGGAAGGCTAGGATGGAAGGTGATGGGTGGGCACAGTGTAATCAAGCGAACTGGATCTGTGATTATAGAGCAGGTCTGGGGCTGGAGGAAGACGTGGGTGGCAAAGGTGAAAAGAGATTAGTCTGTTTTGAGTAAACAAAGTTTGGGGGATGCTGTATCACTTGAGATGCTTTTTGACTACAAGTAGCAGTTAAGTTCAGCTGGCTTACATCAGTGGTTCTCAACAGGGGATGATTTGATCCCCTAGGGAACATTTGGCACTGTTTGGAGACCTCTTTGGTTTTCACAGCTGGGACTGGGGCAGGGTGGGGGCTGCTACTAGGATCTAGAAGGTGGAAGCCGGGGGTGCTGCTCAATATTCTGCAGTGTATAAGGATGGCCACCCACAATGAAGGATTATGTGGCCCAAAATGTCAGTAGTGTCGTTGATGAGAAACTCTGGCTTAAACCATTTATTGTCCCATATCACAAGCAGTTCTAGGTCAGCTATTCTGTTCTCTCCATCCATTGGCTTTGCCTCTGCCACTTATGGGGCCTGTGATCTCTCTGGACCACAAGAGCCTACAATGACTCCAACGTTACATCTTCACCCAAGAGCATCCTCCTGTCCCCTTTTAAAGCTCACCTTCCCGTCTTGTCTCACAAGCCTTGTACCCCATGCTGACTCCTGTCTCAGTCCTGGGCAAGGGGATGCCCATGATTGGTTTTAAATTAACTGTGATTCGTCACCCCTATCCCCCTCCCCCACACACTGGTGCTGGGGTCTGAAACCCAAAGGCAATTTACCTTTTAGAAAATATTATGTCTTCCAGAGAGGAGAAAGTGTGCTGAATAGTTCATGACAAAATCTCCTTGGTTTACTGGGCTCCTAAAACTGAGAAGGTTGTCCGTGATAGCTCAGTTGGTAAAGAATCCGCCTGCAATGCAAGAGATCCCAGTTCGATTCCTGGGTCAGGAAGATCCCCTGGAGAAGGGATAGGCTACCCGCTCCAGTATTCTTGGGCTTCCCTGGTGGCTCAGCTGATAAAGAATCCACCTGCATTGTGGGAGACCTGACTTCCATCCCTGGATTGGGAAGATCCCATGGAAAAGGGAAAGGCTACCCACTCCAGTATTCTGGCCTGGAGAATTCCATGGACTGTATAGTCCATTGGGGTCACAAAGAGTCTGACACAACAAGCGACTTTCACTTTTCTACTTTCACTTTCTAAAACTGAGAAATGTGCTCCTGGCCCTCAAGGCTATAGCTTGCCACTCACCTATCCACTTTGTATCCTCCACTCCCTAAATCATTCATTCCATAAGGGGTAGATGTTACAGAACGCCTTCTCCCTGTGCTAGGGGTGAAACAGATATGGTTGCTACTGGCCCAGGGCCTTTGCTCTTGTAGGGGAGATATTGATCAAACGATCTCATGGAGGATGTGCAATTACAGCCAGAGATATGCTATGGTTTAAGTCCTTGGAAGGAAAGTTATGACCAACCTAGATAGCATATTCAAGCAGAGACATTACTTTGCCAACAAAGGTCCGTCTAGTCAAGGCTATGATTTTTCCAGTACTTATGTATGGATGTGAGAGTTGGACTGTGAAGAAAGCTGAGCGCCGAAGAATTGATGCTTTTGAACTGTGGTGTTGGAGAAGCCTCTTGAGAGTCCCTTGGACTGCAAGGAGAGCCAACCAGTCCATTCTGAAGGAGATCAGCCCTGGGATTTCTTTGGAAGGAATGATGCTAAAGCTGAAACTCCAGTACTTTGGCCACCTCATGTGAAGAGTTGACTCATTGGAAAAGACTCTGATGCTGGGAGGGATTGGGGGCAGGAGGAGAAGGGGACGACAGAGGATGAGATGGCTGGATGGCATCACCGACTCTATGGACGTGAGTTTGAGTGAACTCTCGGAGTTGGTGATGGACAGGGAGGCCTGGCGTGCTTCGATTCATGGGGTCGAAAAGAGTCGGACACGACTGAGCGACTGAACTGAACTGAAGAGTATCTGGAGCTGTGACAGCATTTGACAGAAGATCTTACAGGGAGGATGGGGGGAGTCACATCTGAAAAATGAATAAAAATTGATTAGGTGAAAGATGGGGAACAGAGGAGATTTTCCTGGGAAGATGAGCACATGAGATTTTCCTGGGAAGATGAGTGTATGTCCCTCTGTCAGGAAGAGCACAGCTCAGTCCCAGAACTGACGAATGGTAGCGGGAGAGATCCAGGGGAGGATGGCCCAGATTTTGAGAGGTTAGGCAAGGGCTGGATCTCCTATGGTCTTGTATTACATGCTAAGTATTCTAGTCTTGATCTTAAGGAGGTAGAAATGTCATTTGAGTGCTCTACTGTGCTGATGTCAGTCTGAAGAATGAACTGGAGAGAATCAGGTGAGATTTGGGAAGATGGGGAACAGCAGGTCTGAAGGCAGGTGAGGAGTGTTGGTAGCTTGAGCCAGGCTAGTAGTGAGGGTGAAGAAAAGTTGTTAGATTAGGGAGATATTTAAGAGCGAAAATTGACAGAATTTGTTGTGGATCGGGGGAGAGAAGAAAGGGTTACAGATGAGTTCTAAGTTTCTGGATTGTGAAAATGGTAAGAAGATGGAGCCATTTGCTGAGAAAGAAAACACTGGAAAAGGAGCACTCTTGTGGGAAAATTAGAGTTCAGCTCTGGACATGGTGGGATGGCAGTTCCCTTGAGACCTCCAAGCGGCAATGATGAGTAGGCATTTGGAATATGGCTCCAGAGATCAAAGAAGACTGGGATGGAAATATATGCGTAGGAGATATCAGCATACAGATGGTGTAGTGGTTGTCTATTAATGAGTAACAAATTACCTCAACTCTTAGTGACTTAGAACAACAACAGTCATCTATTATCTCTTATGGTTTGGGTCTGTTGGGACTTTGGACAGGGTACAGAGGGGATGACTTAACTCTGTTCTACAATGTCTGAGGTCTCAGCTGGAATTCTCCATGGCTGGGAGCTGGGAGCTGGAATTATCTGATGTTGATGTTGGCTCTTGGCTGAGACCTTAGCTTAGCTGTTGGCTGTAACACCCACATGTGGCTTTCTCCATGTGGCCTGGGCTTCCTCACAAGGGGGTAGATTGGTCCTAAAAGCAAAAATCCCAAGACAGAGAGCCAGGTGGAAACTGTATCATTTACATGACCTAACCTTAGAAGTCACACATACTTTCACTCCCACCATACTTCATTGGCCCAGGAAGGCATAAGCTGCCCCACCTGGATTCAAGGGGAGGGAACTCAGATCCCACTTTTTGGTGAAAGAGTGTCAGTTACATTGTAAGAAGAGTATGTGGGATGGGATAAATATAAAAATGTGTCTATCCTTGGATTATATACGATCTGTCACAGATGAGAACTGAAGGTAATGAATAAGATGTCCCAAGGAAAGAGAATCTACATGAGAAAAGAGCCTAGAATGGAGGCTTAGAGTCATCCCCCCCATGTCAGTATGCAGAAGAGTCTACAAGACAGATAGAGAAAGAGCAGACAAGGAGGCAGGAGGAGTCTATGGCATCACAGAAGCCAGTGGAAGACAGTTCATTCACTCATGCATCAGACTTCATCAAGTATCTTCTATGCCAGCCTGTTCTGGGTGCTGGGACCACAGTAGTGAATGCAGAATTCTCTTGACTTCATGACGATTACAGTCTAGGAGAGAAATATCCAGTTAATTGAGGACTGAGAAAAATGTGCCTGGATGTAGTGAAGATCAATGGTGACTCTTTCGAATATGTTATTTGGAAGCCAGATTGGGAAGGTGAAGGTAGCTCTAGGCTTCTGGAGGTAAAGATGGCTGCCGCACAGCCCCAGCTGGGCAGATCATCCTCCCTATAGCCTGTCCTGCTGCCAGCCTGGGTGTCTGTATTGGCTCTTCACGCCCAGGGACTCAGAAGGTGGAAGGTGTTGAAGCCCCACTGAAACTGGAAAGGAACCTGGATGAATTTTTCCTGGGTTCCACACACTGTTGTTTGGGAGGGAATTGAGAGAACGCACTGCCTTCTGCACCCCCTGCCGCCAAACCTTAGCCAGCAGCTCTGTTATCTTGCTTCCTGTCACGGGATTTTCCCTGGATGCTCTTTGGGTACTGCCTGGCCCCATTCAGAACCCGCAGCCCAGACCCCAGCCCTGCTGGTTTCCTCGCAGGCTATGCCTGGTCATTCCTTTGATGTCTGGACTCCCTTCTTCCCTCCCTCCCTCTTTCCTTCTTTCTACCCCTCCCCCCATGAGGCCCAGTTCAATACTCCTTCTCTATGGAGAGGTACCCGCTCCAGCCTTCAGGAATCCCCTTACCCATTGCCCTGAAGCTTGGCCCTGCACCTGGTGTGGTTCTCACCAGCCCATGACGTGTGAGTCCTGTTATTTAGTCTCCCCAGACTACATGCAACCTCCTTGAAGAGACGTTCCCTATGTCTTCACAGAGACCCTGAGCAGAGCTCAGCTTTGAGCTAAGCAAACAACCGAGGACCAATACATGTTGCATCCATTGAATCAATCAGTGCAGAGCCCCACTGTGGCCTCCCACACTTGCCCAGAGTACACATCCTTTGAGCTTGTAGCAATAACTGAATCCAGAAAAGGGATCTGGGTGATTTTTCAGGAATCTGCTTCCAGAACTCCTGGGGAATAAGCAGCCAAAGAGACCCTTTTTATACCTATGAAGCTTCTATCTGGGAACAGGGGATGGAGTATGTGGTTCCCCAACCCCCAGAAGTGTTCTTACATCAGGTAGGCAAAATACATGAACTCACAGCAACAGCTGAGCAAATCCGTTTAGGTGCATTTAGGTGTATTTATAAATACAGACTAAAGGATTAACCGAAGCCTTGGACTGTGTGGATCACAATAAACTGTGGAAAATTCTGAAAGAGATGGGAATACCAGACCACCTGACCTGCCTCTTGAGAAACCTATATGCAGGTCAGGAAACAGCAGTTAGAACTGGACATGGAACAACAGACTGGTTCCAAATAGGAAAAGGAGTATGTCAAGGCTGTATATTGTCATCCTGCTTATTTAACTTATACGCAGAGTACATCATGAGAAACGCTGGGCTGGAAGAAGCACAAGCTGGAATCAAGATTGCCAGGATAAATATCAATAACCTCAGATATGCAGATGACACCACCCTTATGGCAGAAAGTGAAGAGGAACTAAAAAGCCTCTTGATGAAAGTGAACAAGGAGAGTGAAAAGGTTAGCTTAAAGCTCAACATTTAGAAAACTAAGATCATGGAGATGGTGATTGCAGCCATGAAATTAAAAGACGCTTACTCCTTGGAAGGAAAGTTATGACCAACCTAGATAGCATATTCAAAAGCAGAGACATTGCTTTGCCAACAAAGGTCCGTCTAGTCAAGGCTATGGTTTTTCCAGTGGTCATGTATGGATGGGAGAGTTGGACTGTGAAGTAAGCTGAGCGCCGAAGAATTGATGCTTTTGAACTGTGGTGTTGGAGAAGACTCTTGAGAGTCCCTTGGACTGCAAGGAGATCTAACCAGTCCATCCTAAAGGAGATTAGTCCTGGGTGTTCATTGGAGGGACTGATGCTGCGGCTGAAACTCCAGTACTTTGGCCACCTCATGCTAAGAGCTGAGTCATTGGAAAAGACCCTGATGCTGGAGGGACTGGGGGCAGGAGGAGAAGGGGACAACAGAGGATGAGATGGCTGGATGGCATCACCGACTTGATGGACATGAGTTTGGGTAGACTCCAGGAGTTGGTGATGGACAGAGAGGCCTGGTGTGCTGCGATTCATGGGGTCACAAAGAGTCGGACACGACTGAGCGATTGAACTGAACTGAAAGGTTTAGCTGAGGCAGGGTAGTCCTCTCTAGTGGTATTCTTCCCAAGTGATATGTCTTAAATTTGATGTGGGTGAAATACAGAGCATCACCTGCTAGCTGTATTGCATTGTGCAAATTGCACAACCTTTCTGAGCTTCAGTTTTCCGATCTTTAAAATGGAATAATAATTCCCACCACAAGGGATTGTTAGAAAAAGTGAATGAGATAATGGATGGTCAATTCTCATTATTTGTGTGGTTCTATCTTTGCAAATCCAACCTACTCACTCAAATTTGTAAACCTGAAGTCAATATTTGCTGTGTATTCAAGATCATTCCTGGACATGCATAAAGATGCAGAAATTTTGAGTCAGCAGATGTGCACGTTTCCAGCTGAGGTCAAATAAGGCACACTCTGCCTTCTTTTTCCTCTCTCATACTATAAACAAGTGTCTGCTTTGTGGTTTATTTAGTGCCATGTTTTTGGCATTTTTGTGCTTTTTGTTGACAATTTCTCTGTTTAAAATGGCCCCCAAGCACGGCGCTGAAGTGCTGCCTCCAGCACAAGACGGCTGTGATGTGCCTCATGAAGAAAAGACGTGGGTTAGACGAACTTCACTCAGGCGTGAGTTATAGTGCTGTTGGCTGTGCGTCCAATGTTAATGAATCAAAAATACGTATTAAATAAACACATAAAACAAGGTCGTGTGTTGATTGGTCGATGAAAATGTTGTAGCGAGAGACCCACAGGAACCTACCACCGTATTTCCCCCAAGAGTGATGGTTCAGTGTTGGCTAATTCGAGGTTCACAGCAGCTTTACAAATGAAATGACCACAACACTGAGAATGGACAATGGAGAAGCTCCGGAACAGCGTCTAGTGTAGACAAACGTTCTGGAAGCGTGGACTCCGAGCCTCAGTGAGAGGAGGGCAGGAAGCACTGCAGGTAGTTCATTGCCAAAGTTGTTCACGCCTTGCCAAGAAGTTGGTTGCTGCTGCTGCTGCTGTTGCTGCTAAGTTGCTTCAGTCGTGTCCAACTCTGTGCAACCCCATAGACGGCAGGCAGCCCACGAGGCTCCCCTGGCCCTGGGATTCTCCAGGCAAGACCACTGGAGTGGGTTGCCATTTCCTTCTCCAATGCATGAAAGTGAAAAGGGAAAGTGAAGTTGCTCAGTCCTGTCCGACTCTTAGCGACCCCATGGACTGCAGCCTACCAGGCTCCTCCATCCGTAGGAGTTTCTAAGAGGGTCAAAGAAATGTTTTTGCCTGTCCCCGCCCTTCTCTCCTGGCAGAGGCAGTATTACAACAATGGGATATAACCAGCCCTTATAGCTCTGTCTGGTGCTACACACTATGTTCTTGTTGACAGGTTTCTGTCTTATTCCTCTTCTAGCATTGGATGCCTCACGTTTCTGTCCCCAGGCAAGGACCTCTGGGCAAGGGCTATGTCGTTGCAGCCTGGGAGCGTGAGGCTCTTTGGTGTGATTTTTCTGCTCTCCTTTCCTCTCTGTCCCAACTCTCTTGTATTTTGTTGCTTCCACTTTTGTTGTTCTTCCCAGAGGAAGAAAAAAAAGAAACAAAAGCCTTGTCTCCATCCAGGTTTTTCGTGCAGGGCGAGGACCTCTCTGAACTCCAGCCCTGGAGCAGGATGTTGAAAAGTGGGGGAGGGGAGGGACTGCGGCCACCAGGCTTCCCCCAGAGGAAGCCCACCACCCTGATCGGGCCACTCTTGTCTCCTTCCAGGCCTGGTGGAAGCAGCAAGAACAAGGGGAAGGGATGTGAGGTTTTCTCCACACCTGGATCTCATTAGACTCCCATTCCTGAGACTCTGGGCTTGCACACTTTCTCTCCAGGCAGCCAGTTGCAGCAAATCTGTAAACCTGTGCGGAGGCCAGGCTTCAGGAGGCAGCCCTGGCTGAAATGCGAGGGCTGTGGGTACTTGATCTTTATCAGAGCCTCTCTGCCTTCCCGGCCTCCTGCCAGCTCCCAGTCGCCTCCAGCCAGGATCCTCAAGGAATTCAGAGCCTGGGGATTGTATTACCTTCTGAATTCTATTAGCACAGTCTGGCTGGGGTGGGGATGGGGGGCAAGGGGGATAAGTGGGAGGGGGGCATCTAGCAGCCTTTGGTGCCAAGCAGGCGCCTTTGGTTGCTTGTCTCGGTTTCTCCAGCTTCCACTGCTCCCTGCCCCCATCTCTCAGGCTCTCTGCAGGGAAGGATGTGGATTATGTATATATAAACTAAGATATGGGTTTTCAGATGTTCACAGTAGAACAGAAACTGACAATGGTAGTAATAATAGCAAAACTGTGTGCCAGGCACTAGTTTAATTGCTTTGTATATATTAGCACATTTAATTCCCAAAATATCCCTATTTTACATGAGGAAACATAGACCTATGTGACCCCCAGGACATCAACAAATCCGTTTTGAACTGCTGTTTCGTCATAACTCTAAAGAGGAGTTAGATGAGATAAAACTAAGGCACCTTTCATCACCAATTTCTTTTTTTTTTCTTTCTCTTTGTTGGTCTCTTGGTAACATAGAGGAGGAAAAGGAAGGAGAGAAGAACTGAGTTCTTGCTGCAGAGTTCTTTTAACAGAATAGGCAGATACTTCTGTGAAGAGCCAGACAATAAGTATTTTAGACCTTGAAGTCAGCGCAGTCTTTGTCCTCTGTTGTCACAAATACCCGGCTCTTTTCATGGCGTGAAAGCAGCCACTGACAACATGTGAGCCAATGAGCATAGCTGTGCTTCAATAAAACTTAACCAAGTAGGAAGAGGGCTGGATTTGCCCCTCTGGCCAGGTTGCTCTCTAAGTCTGATCACCCAGGCAGGGGCCCCGCCGGCAGAAAGCTTACACTCTGCTCCAGGCTTCGTCACGGGATGCATGCAGGTGATAGACAGATTCCATTTGTTAACATGTAAATTACGTAAATGTGTAGCCATACATACACATACACACACACAGTTCCTCAGGTTTATGTCCATTTACATAAACTAAGCTCCCTTTTACTCATTGTTTGGCAGTTTACATTTTCAGCTGACATTTGAACAACATGAGTTTGAACTGCCCGAGTACACTTATACATGGATATTTTTCACTAAGTGCATACTACAGTACCAGGTGACCTGTGGCTGGTTGAAACTGAGGATGCAGAATTGTGGGTACGGAGGGTTGACTGTACAGTCACGGGTGAATCTTCTACTGCTCTGAGGCGGGTGCCTGTAACCCCCTCGTTCTTCAAGGGTCAACGTAGTATGAAGCTGCCAGTTACTGCTCGCTCTGTGTGCCAGCCGCTGTCCTCAGTGCTTTTCATATATTATCTCAGTTCAGCCTCCCGACCACTCCATCGACAGGAATTAGGATCCCTTGTCAGTTTGCCGGGGCTACCATAACCGAGGACCACAGACAGGCTGACTTCGACAACAGAAATTTATTACCTTTCTCACAGTTCTGGAGGCTAGAAGTCCATGACTAAGGTGTTGGCTTCTTCTAAGGCCTCTCTCCTTGGCTTATAGATGGTCATTTTCTCCCTGAGTCTTCATATAGTTGTCATTTTGGGCCTGTCTCTCCTGGTCTCCTCTTCCTTATAAGGATATTGGTCATAACGGATTCGGGCCCACCCATATAACCTCATTTTATCTTAATTACCTCTTTAAGGACTCTTCCCTCATAGTTCAGTCGGTAAAGAATCTGCCTGCAATGAAGGAGACCTAGGTTCGATTCCTGGGTTGGGAAGATCCCCTGGAGAAGGAAATGGCAACTCACTCCAGTATTCTTGCCTGGAGAATACTATGGACAGAGGAGACTGGCAGGCTACATACAGTCCATGGGGTTGCAAGAGTTGGACACGACTTAGTGACTGATCCACCACACCACCACCTCTTTAAGGGCTTCCCTGGTGGCTGAGCTGGTAAAGAATCCACCTGCAGGGTAGGAGACCTAGGTTCGATCCCTGGGTTGGGAAGATCCCCTGGAGAAGGGAATGGCTACCCATTCCAGTATTCTGGCCTGGAGAATTCCATGGACTGTGTAATCCATGGGGTCGAAAAGAGTCGGACACAACTGAGTGACCACCCTATCTGCAAATACTCACATTCCGAGTACTAGGATCAAGACTCCAACGTATGAATTTCAGGGATTAGGGTTTACACCTCAGCCCTCAACAATCCCTGTCTACAGACAAAGTAATAGATAACCAGGGGGACAGGGTATCTGCCTAAAGGTCACACAGTTACTTGAATACTTTACTCCAAAACCCATATTCTTAATCTCTTGAAGGTAGTTTGGTCGTCACAGGAAAATCACAGCATTTTTGGAAATCAGAGATTATGGTTGCAGAGAGCTTTATGATTGAAGGCTTCTCTATGAAGAACCCTTAGAGTAATAAACACCAACTTGGCCCTTTCTGATACTAGACATATGGTCACTTTCAAGAGAAGGAAACTATCCCCTCCCCTGGCCCCTCACCCATTAGGAATTGGCCTGGAGCCCACCGCATACCACCACTGTCTTCCTCCTCCTGTTCCTTTCTCTCCCACTCCCTCCTTGTCCCCCCCCACTCCCCTGACACCCTCCTGGGGGAGAGATTTCATTCTTCGGGCCCAGTGAAAGGTACCAGGTCTCAAGAGAAATACCCCTGAGACAGATTAGGGCTTTCCTAGGATCACTTTAACCATAGCCCCACAGGGATGCACCCTGCCATGTGAAGCCCAAGTGACCACCGAGCTGTAGGGCTGCAGTGGGCACAGGGCAAATTCAGGGTGATTGTTGTCCCTAAGGTAAACAAACAAGGGCTTGCGTGGGCTGAACATATTTCTTGGATGAGATAGAATCACTCACAACTCCTTGATGCCTAATAAGTTTTCCAGGAGATTCTTTGGGGGTTCTCTATACACCATTCAATCCATACCCTGACCCCTTCTCCTCCTTCCTTGAAAAATAATAGACTTCCTCTTACAATGGTCTTTTTTTTCCCCTTCTAAGTTCTTTACCTGTGCTGTTTGTACATATTCATCCCACTGACACGGGTGTCTGTCCTGGTCTGTCTTTTCTGCCATTCTCCATGTCTGACTCAGGATTCCCTGCATTATGTCTTGTGTTTGTGTTTTATTTTTCTAAAGTTGGCATAATTTGTATTCAATGAAACGCACAGATCTAAAGAATTAAATTTCTGTGAATTCTGACATACACGGGCCTAAGCCACTCCTTTCAAGACACAAAACCTTCCATCACCCTAGAAAGTTCTCTCATATGCCGTTTCTTTTCAGCTACACTCCCATCCCCAGGCAACTGCTATCTTGATTTCTTTCACCACTGATTAATTTTGCCTCTTCTACAAAGTGCCTACTTCATACAAAAGGAACATAGAGTATGTATTCGGTTTGTCTGGTTTCTTTGGTTCAGCATAACGTTTTGGGGATTTATCCAGGCTTATTGCTTTCTATCCCAGCAGTGTACTCCTTTCTATTCTACTGAATGCATATATCACTGTTTTCTTATCCATATTTTTCTCTGATGGATATTTGTGTTGTTTATAGGCTGTTACAAATAAAGTCACTTTATTTATGAACATCTTACATAAGTCTTTTTGTGGTGTGGTGGTGTTTAGTCACTCAGTTGTGTCCGACTCTTTGTGACCCCATGAACTATATAGCCCGCCAGGCTCCTCTGCCCATAGGATTCTCCAGGCAAGAATACTGGAGTGGGTTGCCATTTCCTTCCCCAGGGGATCTTCCCAATCCAGGGATCAAACCTGTGTTGCACGCAGATTCTTTACCGCTGAGCCACAAAGTGAAGCCCCATTAGTCATTAGGGAAGTACAAAACAAGATCAGCCAGTAGGATGCAAGAACCAGAAACTCATGCCTGTGTGTCTGAACTTTTACCAACAGCCTTCAAATGCTAGGTACTTGTCTTCAGAACACAAGTGACTATGCCTCTGAGAAAGAGTTTGGGCAGATTTTGTAGCAACTTCAGATGAGCGACTGCTTTTGGCAAACCTCTTAGCTTAAACAGCCTGAATAGTTGAAACCTGGGTGTGGTTTTTTTTAAGGGAGTTAATAATCTAAACATAGGAAGCAACCAAGGAAGTCTTTCATCTGGGCTCTACAGACCTCCAAAGGAGTCCACAAGTACAGCTCGTTCTTAATATGAGACAGGCTGGGACCTGGGACCTGAGACCCTTTGCTACAGGGCTTGCACCTGGACAAACATCTCCTCTAGTCAACAAAATCTTACAAAGACACTATGAAGGACTAAAAATAGCTGTGTGCATGTGCAGTTGGGGCAAATTGTGAGCAACAGGATACAAAAAAACCAAAAACCCAACTGCCACTTCTGAAAAACCAGGAGCAAAAGCAAGGTACATTCATAACCCCTGCACTCAACACCACCAAAGGGGTGGGCAAACTACCTACTCTACCCTCCAGCCCGACCCCTGGACAGCTCCTACCCTCAGGTCATGTAAGGAGCCAGCTTGATCCCACCCACAAGGAGCGAGCCTGCAAGGGAAACTTCTTGCTTATTCTCACTCCCCCACACTGCAGCAGGGGCCCCAGTAGAGTTTTGCCTCAATCTTGTCCGGCCTCTTATCAATGCCTATTGATTAAGGAGGCCAAGCACCCTGCTAGGTAACAAATCCAGCTGGTTTCCTGGGTAATCCCATGTATTTATCTTACATATTTGAGAACTATTGGCAGAAGGGGTCCCGAGGCTTCACTAGTCTGTCACAGTGGACCATAGTACCAACAAAGATCAAAAGGTTAAGAATCCTGGGGCCTCTCTCCCTCTCGTCTCTCTTTTCTTTTCTCTCCTCTCTCCTTTGTCAGTTTTTCTAGCAGCGCAACCACAGGACAAAAAAATGCCCTGGGACGCTAATAGTGATCCCTTCTCAGAGCGTACATTTGATATGTTTGTTTAAAAATGAAACATCCCTATCAGGGGAGAATGGGGAAAAACAAAGGTGCTGATCCCCCTCTCACTATTTAATGGGGAAGAATTTGTATCCCAGGCTTATTTGTATTTGATGGCTTATTTGTATCCCAGCTCCCTCCAGAAAGGACTTGCAGCAAATAAAAATATTTCAACATAAGCAAACCAACGTCTCGGGCATTGGACAGCAGGAGAGAGAATGCAGAAATGATCCTGGAATATGCTGGCACAGACCTGCTCAGCTGTTGAAATCAGCATTAGCATTTGGCTCTGTTCCAAAAAGTTCCTTCCTCATCTTCAGAGCATCTCTCAGAATCAAATAATAATCTATGTGAGTTATTTTTTGCCAAACTTAAAAAGTTTGGCATGTTCTGTCCTTTAATAATCCTTTCTCAGAAAAGGTAAAAGTTGGTTAATAAATCTCAGGAATAACGGATGGGATCAGTCAAGAGGAAGAAAGTTTACTTAACAGTCATTTGAGTTAATCAGTCTTCAAAATATTTTTCCTGGAGAGGAATTGGACACTTTAAGACATTTTCTATCAAAACAGTGAGAAGTGGCTTTGGTACTTAAGTAGTAGTGGGATCATTGTAGGAAGCTTCAAGCTTCCAACTCTGGGTACAGTTTGGCCTTTTGAATACTAGTCACAAACAACACGGTACAACTTTGCCAGGTATTATCAGAAATCATCAAGAATAAAAATTCTACTTGGTCCCCCAAATATGCATTAGTCCTCTAGAATATTGGTTTGCCCCCAATATCCATTTCCCTTCCTTTCTATAGTATAGGATCACCCAGATTTATCTGAGATGGGTACTTCCCTGGTGATCCAGTGGTTAGGGTTCTGCACTTCCTTCCACTGCAGGGGGCTCAGATTCAGTCTGTGGTCTTGTGTGTGTACACTGTCGTGTCTGACTCTTTAAGACCCCATGGACTGTAGTCCACCCGGCTCCTCTGTCCATGGGATTTCCTAGGCAAGAATACTGGAGTGGGTTTCCATTTCCTTCTTCAGGGGATCTTCCCAACTCTGGGATCCAACCTGCATATCTCTGGTCTCTTGCATTAGCAAGCAGGTACTTTACCACTAGCGCCATTTCAGTCTCTGGTCAGGGATCTAAAATCCTACATGCCGCCCCTGCAGCGAGGCAAAAAGAAGAAGGAAGAAAGAGAAAAGAAAAAAAAGATTATCTGGACACATTATTACTCAGCTAAAGATCGCATTTCTAGCCTCTTCTGCAGCTCAATAGATGGTAAAGAATCCACCTGCAATGAGAGAGACCTGGGTTCCATCCCTGGGTTAGGAAGATGCCTTGGAGGAGGGCATGGCAACCCACTCCACTATTCTTGCCTGGAGAATCCCATGGACAGAGGAGCCTTGCGGGTACAGTCAATGGGGTCACAAAGAGTTGGACACGACTGAGCAGCTAAACACAGCACAGCAGCATGGATGTGTGACTGAGCCGTGGTCAATGAGAAATAAGCAGAAGTGATATGTGCATCTTCCATATCATTCTTTTAGGAAAAAGCTGGAGTCATCATTACCTCTTATCCCCTTCCCACTGGCTGGAAGATAGAAGTTATGGCAGGAGCTGAAGCAGCCATCTTAGACCAGGAGGTAGCATCACAACCAGCAAGATGGAAGAAACCTGGCTCTCCAGGAAGTAGAAAAAGCCTAATTACCAACAGAAAACCACCCTCCCAGCCCTGAACCATCTACCCTGATCTTTATGTAAGAGAAATATACCTTGTTAGAGACACCATTATTTTGGCCTTTAGCATAGTAGCCAAATCTCTATTCTATCCCATCTTGGCCTCAACCACATTTCTTCCTGCCCCTAGTTACTTTTATGCTCTTCTAGGCTCCATTTCATCTGGGTGGGCAGCATCTGGCATGTTGCCACCATGATCCATTACCAGTGTTTCCCCTCCCTCACTCACTGCAGTTTTTTTTATCACTTCCCCATCCGATCCCATCCTCAGTTCTCCACCAAGGCCTGTCTCTAGACAATCTCCAACTTCTGAAAAGAATCCATTGAAATAAAAGAACAAATGCTAAAAAAAAAAAAAAGAACAAATGCTGACAATATTTATTCAGCACTTACCATATGCCAGTTTCTGTTTTAATTACTCATTAAAGTAATATCTAAGCTAATTACATTTTAACCTTTCAACAACCCTTTGAGGTAACATGTTTCATTCCATTTTGGAAATGAGGAATCTGAGGCACCACACGATGCCACGGATCATACGAGGATCCTGATTCCAGAAATCCAAAACAGAGATACGCAAGGAGAAAGTCCCTGAGGTCACTGGAGAGTATGAGAGCCAGGCTATATAGGACCAGGGAGGTCTTGGAGCAGCTGTAGCTTCTTTGATGGCCCTGAAACCCACCTGCTGAAGGCAGAGTCTTCCTGGCCAAGTCACTGCAGGTGACCAGCAGAGCCTGAAGGAGCTGGCTCTTGTTACTCCAGGCTGTCGAGTTTTGCAGGACAAACTGAAGGGAATCCCCAGGAAGACCTTTCTAAATGTGTAATTCCATATACCGTGCCCCCTTCCCATCCTCCAACACTGTCTCCATAGCTCCTCTCCCTAGATCTAGTTTGGTCATTGACCAAATCAGTCTTCCTCCCCGTGGACCACTGGGCCAGAGTTCCCGAGCAGGTCTTAACCTTAGCAGGGGATTCACCACTAGTACTAGAGATGGTTCTGGGAAGAACCCTAATAGGGATGTAGAGATAAGCTGAGAAATTGTGGGGCCTCCTCCTGCAACTCTGGTTCTCAGGAAGCTGCTCTGCTGCTCTCAGGGTTCTCCCTGCTCTGCCTTCCCCTCCTTGCTCCCCACACAACCTAGTTCCATGGTTGTTATAAATGGGGTTCTCCCCCAGGGCCCCTAAGAATCCTCCAACTCCTACCCTCAGGCCCTCTCATTATATCTAATTATTTTTTCCTTTGTCAAGCTTTGTGTTTAATTAGAACCACATTCTAGCAGAGAGTAGCTCCCCAAGCCAGACCCCCAGAGGGCCCTAGGAGGAGGAACTGGTTCTCTTCTCTAGGCCTGGGGACAGCTGGGTCCTTTCCCCACCCCATACAACGACCAGCTGAAAGATGCCTGGTATAGGCACGGAGTAATCAATCTGCAGTAAAACATGCCTACTCAAAACGGAGACTCCTTCTCCCTGTCTCATCCTTCCTCTTACCACCTAGAACATCTGTTTCTTGCTCCCCCTTGCAGCTGAGTCAAGGACTGTGTGTGCCCCCAAGTTAACACAGTGTGGTTCCTCCTCTAATTAAAGCGGGGAGTTGTTTGTCCGTGGGGGAATTTAATGCTCTCCTACTAGGGGTGCCACAGCTTGTTCCTTCTGCTTTAAATTACCATAGTCAATGAGACGTGTGGGCTCTATTATTGTCGTTCTGCCAAAATGGCTCAAAGGACGGCAGTGATGATGGTCGACGGTTACTCAGCATTTATTCCACCTTTCCAAGTTTGACTTCCTGGATTACCGGGTTTGATCAACTAAACTCTGTTTCTCAGACTGCCCTGCAGCAGGGATTCTGGATGAGGATTTGGTTCTGCCAATCTGATGCACCTGATGCAAGAAGGCAAAGGCCCTCTTCCGGCAGCTTTGGCTGTTGAGCATCTACAGCCAGATTGAGAAATCTACCCAAGAACCCGGCATTCCAGCTCGTCCGACCTCATGGTCTTGCCCAGAGTAATCCTGGAACGTGAGTGAGCGTGGCTGTATAGACACCATGGGTTCTGCAGCAGCCCTCCAGCGTTTTGCCACCAGTCTAGTAGGTATCAAGAGGCAGCAGCTGTGCTGGTGGTGAGATTCCTGATCCCTGCATCCAGCTATAGCCATGGCCATGTGGGTGTTTTAATTCATCAGCTTCAGATTCAACCACCTGGATGTCATCTCCCCTGCTGGGGCAGTTCTGGGGTGCTGTTCTGGGAACTATTACAGAGACATCATCTAGGCCTCCTGCTTCAGCCCTTTCAACAATTTTTTGAGCACCTAACTTCCAACAGAGGATGGCAGAGGATGAGATGGTTGGATAGCATCATAGACTCAACGGACATGAGTTTGAGTAAGCTCTGGGAATTGGTGATGGACAGGGAGGCCTGGTGTGTTGGAGTCCATGGGGTCGCACTGTCGGACATGACTGAGCGACTGAACTCCCAACAATAAATCCTATTCCTGTTTAAATAGTTATAATGGTTTCTGTTACCAATATAGCTGAACTCTTTTGAAGTAGGAAGCTTTGAAAGAAAAGAGAATTAAGAACTATGGGGAAAAAAATTTTAAATTTGCCTGTGGAAAGGGGAAGTCATAATACTCTTCTTGCTGAAATGCCCATAAAAAAGCTAGAAAGGTATTTCTTTATGCCAATATTTATTCCAATTTGGAAAAAGGATTTAGATTTCAAGCTTGCCCAAGGAAAGTTTAATTCATTCATTCAACACTTATTTTATGCCGAGTCTAGTTCATGCCATGGAGTCAAATGAAGAATAAACCATGATCTTCGCCCTCCAAGTACTTGGGGAAAACATCCAAAGTTAGAAAAAAAAAAAAGGTAACTTGGAAAGAGGATTCTAATCAAACTTTGGGAATAAGACCAAGCTTAAATTGTGATTGATGACTATTAAAATTAACTGGTTCTGTATAGCTATTTCCCTGAAATCCTTTTTGGAACTGACATGAGTCAGTAGATAGATGTCCTTGCCTATGTTTTTTTTTTTTTATTGAAAAGCTTGCTTCCTGAGCATTTTATGTAAATAATTCAAATTCACAGCAAATAATTATAAATTTCATTTTTAAAGTATCTAGAATTTTTATCATTCCAAGCTAGACCTTAGGTATAACACACACACTGTAGTTTGGAATGTGATAGCAAAGTATGTACCGCCAGCTGGGTGCACAGCATTCCAATTCTGGGGAAAACAGAGCATCCTGAGAGCTATATTTGTAAAACTGAAGTTTTAAAGGGACAGCAATAAAGGGCTACTGGTTAATGTTACATCTACATAGCCAAACATTTTTTTTATAATATTGACCAATTAAACCAATTGGTTTATAGCAAGTTCCCACTAGCTAGCTATTTCACATATGGTAGTATATATATGTCAGTCCTAATCTCCCAGTTCATCCTGCCCTTCCCTTCCCCCAGCCACTTCCACAGATCTGTTCTCTACATCTGTGTCTCTACTCCTCCCCTCGAAATATGCTCATCTGTACCATGGGTGGGATGGAGGGTAGGTGGGAGGGAGGTCCATGAGGGAGGGTGTATATGTATACACACAGCTCATTCACTACATTGTACAGCAGAAACTAACACAACATTGGAAAGAAATTATACTCCAATGGGGAAAAAAAAAAAAAGCCAATTGCTTATTATAATAGGTACAAAAAAAACCCTTCTTCATTTTCTTCTCCAAACTTTTCCCTTCCACAGGGCAGGGACCTTATTTATTGTATTCAGTGCTGAATCCCTAGCAACTAAAATAGACATATGTGTGTGTTAGTTGCTCAGTCGTGTCTGACTCTTTGCAATTCCATGGATTGGGGCCTACCAGGATCCTCCGTCCATGGGATTTTCCAGGCAAAAATACTGGAGTGGGTTGCTGTTCCCTTCTCCATGGGATCTTCCCGACCCAGGGATCAAACCCAGGTCTCCTGCATGACAGGCAGACTCTACTGTCTGAGCCAGTGGACATAGCTGGGCTCAATAAATACTTTTAATAAATGGTGAATAAATGTTTTCAAAGGATCCTCCTGGTTACTGGGTGAAGAAGGAAAGGCTGTGAGGAGCAAGATGGGAAGCAAGGTGGCCATTTCGTGGGCTTCAGGTGTGGATGGTGGTGACTTGGGTTAGGGTTGCTGATGGAGATAATAATAAGTAGTCTGATTGGGGATCTCTTTAGAATGTAAACCTGTCAGGACTTGCTAATGGACTGGCTGTGGAGTGTGGGAAAAGAAAAGGAGTCAGGGATGACTCTTAGACCCACGGGCCGGAGCAACTGTATGAATCATAGGTTCACTGATGAGAACTGCAGGCCTAGGCAGGTGTGCGCTCTGCCTGTTCAAGGAAGAACAAGGAGGCCAGTGAGTGAGCTAAGGGGAGGGTGGTGAGCTGAGGTCACAGAATGGCTGGAACCAGATCCCAGGAAGCTTGGCGGCCAAGGGGGATGCTGAGTGTTGTTCTAAGTGATGGCAAGGTCTTGGTGGATTTTCCAGGTTGTTGTAACATGACCTGATTTACATTTTAAAAGGATCACTCAAGCTGCAAGTGTAGAAAATCAACCATAGAAAACAAGAAACAGAAATTGGGGAGACTAGCTCCAGGTTATGGTAGTGAGCCAGGTGGGAGAGCGGGAGTGCTGGACCAGGCTGGCAGCCTTGGTGGGGGTGAGACAAATGCGACTGGGTCTCCCCTGTGATGAAAACTTGCTTCTTCTCAAGCACACCGAACTCACTCTCTCATCTGGGTCCAGACTGTGCTTCGCTCTCTCATTTCATGCAGGTCTCTGCCCAAATACCACCTCCTTGGAGGTATTCTCTCAATCCTCCTTTTTTTAATTGAAATACAGTTGCTTTACAATGTTGTATTAATTTCTACTGTACAGAAAAGTGATTCGGTTATGCATATATATTCTTTTTCACATTCTTTTCCATTATAGTAGGATATTGAATATAGTTCCCTGTGCTGTACATTAGGATCTTATTGTTTATCCATCTACATTTTGATGCCTTCTTGAATTTGGTGCCAGATAACCCTCTTCTCTTTCACTCCCTTTCTCGGCTTTGTTTGTTTGTTTGTTGTTGTTGTTGTTGTTGTTTTATGTTTGTTTCTTTTGTCCATGCGATGTGGCTGGTGGGATCTTAGTTCTGTAACCAGATATTGAACCTGGACCCTTGGCAGTGTAAGTGAGGAGTCCTGACTGCTGGACTACTAGGGAATTCCCTCCCTGCTTCATTTTTATTCACCCTTGTTCTTATTTCATTTCCTTGCTTTCATCATCTGTCTTCCCCAACTAGAAGGTAAGTTCCATGAGGGCAAGGTCTTGGTTTTTGCCTTTAGGCCAGTAGCTATAAACAGACTCTCCACAGTTCAGTTCAGTCATTCAGTCGTGTCCAGCTCTTTGCAACCCCATGGACTGCAGCACGCCAGGCCTCCCTGTCCATCGCCAACTCCCGGAGTTTACTCAAACTCATGTCCATTGAGTCGGTGATGCCATCCAACCATCTCACCCTCTGTCGTCCCCTTCTCCTCCTGCCTTCAATCTTTCCCAGCATCAGGGACTTTTCAAATGAGTCAGCTCTTCGAATCAGGTGGCCAAAGTATTGGAGTTTCAGCTTCTGCATCAGTCCTTCCAATGAGTATTCAGGACTGATTTCCTTTAGTATGGACTGGTTGGATCTCCCAGTAGCAATAAACAGACCCTCCACAGGGTAAACAAAATGATAAACAAAATGAAGCACTTGTGAAGGAGCTGGAAGGTTTTTTTTTAATATAAGAACAGGGTTTCATATGCAAATATATAGTGGAAACATGCTTTAAGGGCAGGGGAATATTCAAACCATCTTAGGGAAATTTCTGTTTTAAATACTTGTTGACACACAGCTAACTTACAATGGGAGCACCAGTTGGTTCTTACATGGATGTGAGCAATTTCTTGCATCTCAACACAGGTTTAAATGAAAGGATTATTTATTTTGATAACTTATGACTGATTAATCATCTAAAAAATAGCACATATCCACAACACATATCTTTATATAAATGCACGTGTCAAATGTGTACATGCTATTTTTTTTTTTTTTTTAATGCTGTCTTACTTTTCATTTCCTTTTTGTATGGCCAGCCCTAGCCCCATTTTCTACCCACCTTCCCTGGTGGCTCAGATGGGTAAAGCACCTGACTGCAATACAGGAGACCTGGGTTCGATCCCGGGTCAGGAAAATCCCCTGGAGGAGGAAATGGCAACCCACTCCAGTACTCTTGCCTGGAAAATCCCATGGACAAAGGAGCCTGGTAGACTACAGTCCATGGGGTTGCAAAGAGTCAGACACAACGGAGTGACTTCACTTTTGCTTTCATAATGCCTTTAAGATAGAGTATGCTTTTCCATGTTTTCTCTAGGCTCAGATATTTTACATAGAAAATATACATATACACATACCGAGGAGAGGCTGTTCCTTGGTTCACAAATGTGGGATCATATATACACCTTTTCTCCCCACACCTTACTTTTCTCCCTCAGTGATATCTCATAGAAATTCCTTTATGTAATCTGGCATAGCTCTGATTTTTCATGTCCATTGGTTACATATGGTTGACATTTCATGGTGTGGATGTACAGTAATTCGTTCAGCTATTCCCTTTTGGAAGGCATTCTCTCTGTTTTCTGGTTTTTGCTCCTTTGAACTATACTACAACACACATCCTTGAAATGTGCGGTTAGTTTCAGAGCCAGAGGTGAAGCTACCTATTCATTCAATCCCATAGCTTTTTTACAGCTGAGGCAATGAAGATCAGAAAGGGAAAGGAACATGCCCAAGATCACACAGCTCTTTAATATTTCACAAAAATTCAAATGACCATTATTTCACAGAATCTTCACAAGCAAGGAAACTATTATTATGTCAACCTTAAAGTTATAAAAACTGAAGCCAAAGAGACTAATTGCTTTGATTTCATGGTCAGTGAGGGCAAAAGCCAGGGCTGATAGCCAGGACTTTTGATTCCTGATTCCCCGTAGATTCTTCCACTTCTAGTTTTATGGATGCCATTAACACAAACTGTCTACTGGGTGGTTTTTGTTAATTTATTCTGGACTTTAACAGGGCACTCTGCCTGCATAAGAGTTTTGCTAAAAGAATGACACAGTTTGCATTCAGAACACACTTTCCTTAACTATTCAGGTTGAAGTCATGGTTGAAGTTATTAAAAAACAGACTTTGGAATCAGGCTGATTTCATTTTGAGTGCTGGCTTTGCCACTAACTTTCAGCAGATGGGTCAGCATCCCTAAAACCCAGTTTCCTCATCTGTAAACTAGGGATATGATTGTACAGCTCCCACCTTATCAGACGTTGTTAGGATTAGATAACACAAGATGCTGCTGCTAAGTCACTTCAGTCTTGTCTGACTCTGTGCGACCCCATAGACGGCAGCCTACCAGGCTCCCCAGTCCCTGGGATGCTCCAGGCAAGAACACTGGAGTGGGTTGCGATTTCCTTCTCCAATGCATGAAAGTGAAAAATGAAAGTGAAGTCGCTCAGTTGTGTCCGACTCTTAGCGACCCCATGGACTGCAGCCTACCAAAGCTCCTCCATCCATGGGATTTTCCAGGCAAGAGTACTGGAGTGGGGTGCCATTTCCTTCTCCAATGCATGAAAGTGAATTTTCCAGGCAAGAGTATTGGAGCGGGGTGCCATTGCCTTCTCCGAACACAAGATGTGTGGGCAGATAGGACAGTGCCTGGCCATAATAAGTTCTCGATAAATATGAGCTATTATTTTGGATGTTTGGCGCCACCCAACTGACTGGTAGATATCTATGCTTCCTAACTGTTCTTTATCTGAGGTAGGAAAAGCCTTTCTCATTGCAGGGCCAGGATAGGATGTCTTTGATGGTTGCCCTCTGGTTTCTTCATAGGCAGAAGGTAAGAGTGAAAGACCAGGAAAGAGTTTTCCCTTTTTGCATTGCTCTAACCCTAAAGTGCCATGAAGTGGAGGGGAATCTGTCTCTTAAAAAGGAAAGTAGGAACATTCTGACCTTCCTGAGTGTGCCTGCCTGTGTGAGACACTGCGAGTGGAGACATTCTTTAGCAACAGAGCATTAACTGTCAATGGATGTGTTACAGCTACTTGAGTGCCTTCTCCTTTCCAGGAGAAAAGCCATTTTCAAGCCAGTTGCTTGCAATGCATCAAGTGATGAAATACAGATAACAAATTGTGCATTTGTTTGGCTTCATGCTTATTACACCCCCGCTTCTGGAAAGCATTGCACTTAGCCCCTTAATAATCCCTCTCCGGAGATCAATTACCAGGATTTATCTGGTTCCTCGAGCATAAAAGTGTTTTATTGTTTTTACTTTTGCTCCAAGCGAAGTGTGAGGGGGTAGGCCAGGTTTAAAGGGACTGTCCCAGGCAAGAGTGTGAAGCTGGGATGATCGTCCTTGCTTTCCTGTCTACTAAATCCTCAACAGGAAAGTAGGGAACACTTGGAGGCATCTCCCTGAGGAGGGACCAGGCCCAGATGTTCTCATCTCCGATTATTTGCTCATAGATCGTAAGCTTGCAGGTGCCTGGAAAGGTGGGTGCCACTTGAGGGGAGAAGCTGGAAAGTGGAGCTAAGTCACCATTTCAGACCAAATCATTTTTCCTCTAAAGTTTCGCTGTAATCCAAACCAGTTGAGCATTTGAGAAGAAGTAGGTACCATGAAAAGGGGTAATGGAATTAGCTTTCATGTTTTTCCAGGACTCTAAACCATATTTCCTGTCACAACTGTACATTATTAATACAAGGCATCTGTTAGCACAGAACTGCCCGAAAATGTGCACCCAAAACCTTACATCTGGTTTCGATAATTTATTTCTGACATTTGTAGTTGGTGGGGAAGGTGGGGGGAGGATGGGAAAAAGGGGAGGAATTAAACCAAGATGTTGCCTTTAACCCATCAGAAGCTCCTAGTCTGAGCCAAAAGCCTGAGTTCTTAACGTGGTTTTTGCATTAGGTAATATAATTATATTAATTTAGCAGCAAATAGCGTGACTCCAGGCCTGGTGGGTGTGGGTCCACGCTCGCTTTTATCCTGCCTGCTCGGGCTGCAGCAATTAGCTTCCTCTCGCGAAGGGGATTAGCAGGACCACCCCCCGGCGGCGGCGGGGGTGGGAAGGGGGGGGGGGTCTCGCTCAGAGCTGTCAGGTGTCCCTCGGCCTTCCCCGGCCCCCTCCCCCGCCCCGCCCCTGCAATTAATTCCCTCTCCTGCTTTGCGCGAGACAAAGCGGTCTGATCCCGAGGTGTCCGACCTCCCGCCCCCTCCTCGCGCCCCAGTCCGGGTTCCTCCAGCAGGAATCGCCCCAGGCGCTGGGAGCCCGAGCCGACCGGCCGGGTCTGAGACCCGCCCCAGACTTTCCACGATCAGATTTCAGCTCGACTAACGAGGAGAAAAGAAAGAAAGAACGCGCTACTTCCGCGAGCCGGAGCCGCTGGGGCCCCGGGGAGGGGAGGGAAACGCGGCCGGGGCGGGAGGAGACGCGGGGAGGCCCCGGGCCCGGCGGGAGGATGGGTCGGTCGGGCACAGGTGCCCGAGGCGAGCCGCTCTTGACCCGACGCGGGCGGGCCCTCTGAGCCTCCAGCTCAACCATCGTCTCCCCAGAAATCCCCCCTGCTTCTGCTGGGGCGTCAAGGTCGCTGATGCTCGTGTGCGACGAATGTCCGCTTAAACCCGCGGTCCTCAGTCACCCCGCCGGGACTGCGGGGCAGCGCCCAGATTGTCCTCAATAGAACACTCACAAAACGGGGGCTTAGTGGCCTTTGGGGGGGGGGCGGTGTCTTTTTTAAAGGCAAGAGAGTTTCTCTAGATTCTTTAGCCTAGAAAGACAGGTTTTCCATTTGTTTAATATCAGGACCTCAAAGATCAAGTCCAGCGGCCTTCTCCTTTCCCAGATGAGGGAACTGGAAACCAAGAGAGCGAGTTTGCGTTCTGCTCAAGATCACATAGGTCAAGTTTATGGTTGGGCTGAGACCAGAGGAACCAAGTCTGTTGAGCCCAGCTCAGTGCTTTCTGCAACTATGATGAAAAAAAAAAAAAAAAGCTTGGCTCTGTGGGGAGGAAGGGGGAGACATCCAGGCCTGACTTGGACAGCCAGGACTGAGGCTTAGTCCGGGGTTCAGATTTTCCTGGAGCCAGTCCACCAGCGGTCAGGCCACATGTGAGTAATAAAGGATTGAGTGTTGTATACTTTAGACTGGTTCCCCTCTTTTTGGCCCCCTTCCCCGGCCTTAACTTCCTTTTGGAGTCCCTACTGACTTCTGGGTGTCCACCATGGGCCCTGTTGGAAAATTTTCAGCTCCATCTCAGAATAAAAGGAATGAAAACCTGGGGAAAGCAGCCAAGGAGGAAAGCCACAAATACGCATCTGGCTGCAGCAGACGGAGCAGCTCTGAGTGTGCAGCGATGCACCATGACGGCGCACTGCAGACGTGGAAGCTGCTCCCCCAGGACCGTCCCTGAGAAGCGAGAGCCGCCCCGGGCGCAGTCCTCCTGCTGCCCACCCAGGCCCTGCCAAGTTTCTGCAGACCGTGCGGAACAGCAAGAGCCATGGGAGTCAGCCAGCCATGAGCTGGTATTCTGACTCCACAGCCCACTGGCTGGGGCCTTGAGCAAGTTGACTTAGCTTCTCTGAGCCTCAGTTTCTTTACTGTTTACAAGGGTAAAGGTAGGACTGCTGTTGTTCAGTCGCTCAGTCGTGTCCGACTCTTTGCGACCCCAAGGACTGCAGCACGCCAGGCTCCTCTGTCCTGTACTATCTCCTGGAGTTTGCTCAAACCCATATCCATTGAGTTGGTGATGCCATCCAACCATCTCATCCTCTGCCGCCCCCTGCTCCTTTTGCTTTTAACCTTTCCCAGCATCAGTCTTTTCCGGTGGGTAGGCTCTTTGCATCGGTGGCAAAGTATTGGAGCTTCAGCTTCAGCAGTCCTTCCAATGAATATTCAGGATTGATTTCTTCTAGGAAATAGGACTGTGGAGACCCACGGCCATATTGTGATTTTCATGGGTCCTAGCCACTTTTTTGCCTTTGTGGCTGTGGGCCCGCTCCTCGAAGTTTTTTTTTAATAAAAATATATTTTATGATTGCATGAGAATAAAGATGAGTATACTCACGTATTCAAATATTTTTAAAATCTAAAGCTTTACTGTTTCTACAAAGAAAACATTTTCATAGGCCTCCAAAAGTACTGTGGACCTTCTGCATGGATAATCCTAATGGTGAATGGGCCCTGTTTGTACCCGTCAGCTCAGAGTCTGTTTTGGGGGCAGCCCAGACTAAGACATACTAGGTTAGAGGAACTCCAGCAAAGAGGCTATTGAGAAGGGAGTGTGTGGGGTTGGGGTTGGAGGAAAGAAAGGAGCAGCTTCATAAATTCATCACCCATCTCCCCCTCCCATCCAGTCTCCATCCCGTAGAGTCTGTCATGCCACTTCGCTGAAGGATGGGTCAGACCATGCTTCCTTTACCCAAGGTGTGCCCTCTGCACGTCCACCCCTTCATCTCCACTCCTTCTGCTCATACCAGGCAAACAGTGAGGCCCACCCACTCCTGTAGCCCTATCTCCTCCGTCTCTTTTCAGGGACAGGCCTCTATCCTGCCCCTGCTGCCAGGGGAGATAGGGGGCCCTACACTTCTCAGAAGGCTCCCTCATTGCCTGCCTCCTGAGGCCCACGTCTGGCGTATCTGGCCATGCTCTCCGCACCCCCCGACCCTTCCTGGAGCAGGCCCCCTCCTCAGCTTCTGAGAGCCTCAGGAAGAGAGTAGACAGGAGGAAAAAAAGCAGCTCTTGTACGATATTAGCCTTTCGCCTGTCTGAGGCTGGATCCTGCCCTCCCTGGGGGGCTCAAAGCTCTTAGGCTTCTCTTCGAGCTACCAGGCAACTGGCAGGGACTAAAGAGCTTATGTTTCTTAAGTGGGAGTGGCTGGTGTTTATCAAAGACTCATGTGCGGGCTCCAGAGGCCCCTCTAGACGGTGGCGGAGGCCTGTCCCGAGCTCTGTGGAGGCAGGAAGTTCCCGGCTGGGCTAGGGCTTGCTGGCTTTGCTGAAACACTGGCAGGATCTGAGGGAAGCATTCCTCACGAATGTCTCCTTCAGAGGCTGCTGGATTCCTTTAACAGCTAATTAGTGAGAAGTCGCTACTGTGATGGGGGCTGACCCAGGCCTTCCTCCACCTCCTCCTAGGGGTCAAGGCCCCCAGGGAGGCCAGCCATGCTTTACTATGGCCATATTTCCTCCCCGACGTCAGCTGTTTCTTCAGGAGTCATCTCTCCAGCTTTCAGCCTTTTTTTTTCCCCTTCAGAAACAGGCTTTTCCCTGACAAGTTTGCAGCTCAAAAGGAGCCGGCTCCTCTTAACTGTTGAAATCAGGCGCATCTGGAAGCAGTAAACTTTTCAGCAGGCTGAGAGGAAGAAAAGACATATTGTAGGGGATGGATTCACCTCTGGGACTAATTATTCTTTATATTTCACCCGTCACATTTACAATCTTCGTCAGAGCAAAGAGACAATAAATGATCTCATTAAAACCCAGAAAGATGCTTCTCCCTGTTGAGAAGAACCTTGTCTCAACGCCCTGATCTCTGACGAGAGGGTCGTGTCAAGGAGGCTGGCGTGGGGCCTGGGGACCAGGGATGGGAGGGGCAGGGCTCTGCCAAATGTTTTCCCTTGTTTGAATACAGTATCTTATTTTTTCCGTCACTGGAAATATTCTTGTGAGTCTGAAATCAAGATCTTCTCCAGCCACATTTTTCCCCCAGAGGCAGAATCCTGTTGGGGATGGAGGGGGTGGGGAGCACAGTGACCCAGAGAGAGAATGGGATTGTGAGGTTTAAAAAAGTATCTAAACCAAGAGAAAAAGCAAGAAAGGGAGAAAGAGAAAGAAAAAAAAAATTATCTCAATCATCTCTCTTCCCTATCAAAAACCCATTCTGGTGGAAAGATTCCCGAGGAGAAAGACACTGCATGAGAGTCTTCCAGGGCTGGGGGGACCCCCACAGAGCCATCTCCCTTTTCCAACTGTACGAAGGGGTGCCCAGAAGGGGCCACCACCCCCTAGAGTCCTCCCAGTCCACAACTCCTTATCCTCCACCAGCCCCAGTGGCTTTAGGGCAACTTAGAAGCGATTCCCCCGCTCCTACTTGAATCCCCAGTCCTGGGGATGTGCGCAGGAGGAGAAATTCTCTCTCCTGGCAATCTTCTCAGGTGTTGGCCCCGAGGTGGCCATGCTGCTGGGAACTCCCGCTGAAGGGGGCTGATGGGGTCCAGGGCCTTGCTATTTAAAGTGTGATCAGAAGCATTAACATCACTTGGGGAGCCCCTTCCACTCCCACGTCTGGGACATTTTAACAAAACCTCCAGGTGATCTGTATGAATACTAGAGCTTGAGAGGTAATGCCCGAGGCCAGAGTTTCTCAATTTTTCTCTTAGCTCAGCTCACCTAGAGGGCTCTTTAAACCTCAGGATGCAGACCCTTAATGGCAGAGATTCTGACTCAGCTGGTTGGAGAGGCTGCAAATTTGCGTTCAGATACATCTGCAGGTGGTATGGTTGCTGCTGGTCCAGGGACCACACCAAGCTGATTCTCAAGCATTCCTAGGTGCCACTTGAAGAAACGCAGATTCAAAGGTCTTGTCATCTAGTAACAGGGTCGATCGAACAACGGGCATCTAACACAGCTTACGGTATTCTACTGACTCTTGGGGAATGAGACACTTCTTACAAGGGATGAGGCAGTTCAGGCTCTGCGAGCCTGTGTGAATTACCTAATGTTTTTTAGACACTGAGTGAATGAGCCAAGATTTGAACCCAGATATGCCAGACCTATGCTTTCTTACCTCATCACAACTTGCCTTAAGAAAATCATATTCAAGATGGTGAGTCCATTTCAGTTATTTTAGCTTCATGATCATAGTTGAGTCAACTGTTCATAGGGTTTCCCAGAGGTGATTTTATGGGTCTCTGGAGCCTGGTTAATGAAAAGATAAGACTGGTACTGAACAGCATCCACTACCATGCTGGTAATATCCTACAGTACTTAGAAGCACACCAAATAAAGTCAGTGTGCTTTCTCTGACCTTGCCTACCCTTTCAATTTACCCTTATGAACAGGTTTTTTTTTTTTTAAGAAAAAGCTAAAAGACCCAACCCTTTCTTTGAAGGTCAAAATGATCAGCTTTTGATTTAGCTTGTCTGAATTGATGAGTTCACTGTGTATCCACCTCCAGGGCTGATCACTGCTATAATGCCCAGTGAAGCTTTTTTTTTTTTTTTTAAAGCATTTGCTTGCTTTGTAAGAACTAGCTGTTGATGGAAAAAACAAACAAACAACCCACACAACATTGTATGCCTAGGGCCACATTTATGGGAAAAAAAAATCTCCTGAATCTGCCCTCAGATCTTTTTAAAAGTTCAAGTTGAGATGAGGTTTCCAAGCTGGCTCCAAAGGAGAACAATGCCCTCTGGGTGTGGGTGTGGGATTGGGTGCGGCTTGTCTTCCGGCAGCTTTTGAACAGGTGTCAAAAAAAAGGCCAGTTTGAAATAAAGGCTCTTTTTGCCTCAAAGAGAGCCATGCCTAGGTCAGAAATGTCCAGAGGTGTCTTTGAAGGAAACAGACAAACAAACGAACAAACCAGCTTTTCTGCTCCTTGGTGTCTGGACAGGAGCAGAGCTGGTATTTTCCCATTGCCTTGGCACTTTCTCCCACAGGTGTTTCTGGAAGCGCCAAGGTCAAATTACTAAGCCATTTTCTGCCTCACAATTACTTAGTTGAGTTTTTAACTTGTAAAACTTTCTTCTTTCAAAGTCTAGTGTTACATTTATTTTCCCTCCCCGCCCTCGCCCCACAGGAGTGAGAATCAAGGTGTCATTAGCCATCCCCAGAAAGGGAGCCAAGGGTGCCTCTGAGATGTCGTAGCCAGGAAGTATTTTTAGAAATTGAAAAGAAAAAAAAAATCTCCTAGGCAAATGGTGTCGATCTTGTGCTGTTTGGGGAAAGTGGCTCATCAGAGTAAATGCCTCTTTCTCTTATGCCTTAAGTATCCTCCTGCCTCAGATGAGCGGGTTATTAAGGTAATGTTACCCTTTATTGCTGAAAAGCAGTGTAAATAGATACCCAGACTACAGAGATTACCTGCTTTCAAACAGCAGAAATGAGACACTTTCTCTTACAATTTCCTTTTTCACCAAATAGCATACCCTGTTTACTTGGGAGAATAGTCACTTTCTTGTAATGACCACACCCATTCACTCAGACAGCAAAAGCTGGCGAAGTAAGTGTAGCTATTATGTGGGCAAATCTTTGTGTGTCTTCTTCCTCCTGTGTGCTCTGCTGAGTGCTCACTGCCCTCTGTTCACTCATGTACAGAAAGTACTTTGTCTTTTCTGCCGAGCACTCCTCGACAAGGCTCAGAGAACTCCCCGTCCTAGGACAGAGGATGCAGCTTGACTGATGGGGGAAGCAAGCAGCGCATGAACCCGGGAAACTCTGAGACTCGGGGAGAGGCACAGCCACCTGCAGTTGGAGAGCCCCTAGTTTGAGGAAGAAGGCACAAACCTGCAATGAGGAAACTCACATATACACACATATACACCTAGGCACACATATGCATACGTATCCACATCGTTGTTTAGTTGCTAACTTGTATCTGACTCTTGTGACCCGATGGACTGTAACCCGACAGGCTCTTCTGTGAGTGAGATTTCCCAGGTAACAATACTGGAATGGGTTGCCATTTCCTTCCCCGGGGGATTTTCCGACCCAGGGATCGAACCTGCGTCTCTAGCACTGGCAGGTGGATTCTTTGCCACTGAGCCACCAAGGAAGCCCCATACGTGTATGTGTGGCTTCACATACATATGTGCACAACCATATATGTTACATATTTCCACTAAACATATTTATTAATAAAAAATTTTTTCCTTAGAACGCATATAGAAAAGTGACACTGATAAATAATGCTGAGACTTGAAAACAAGGACATAATTAGTATCAGTTGACCTAAACGCTGGAGTTACTGCTAGGGGAATAGGTCTTAAAGGGAGAGAGCAAAGCCTGGGGATGCGCCGAGGGCTTAATCTCAGGCTAGGAAAGAATGGCAGAAACCCCGCCTGCTCCTTCCCAACAGAGATCTCTTCATCACCAAAGCACAATAGCTTCACCCAGCCCACTGTAACAGGATAAACAAGTTTGATGTAACTTCCAAATCTATTTTCTATTGTAAGTTCCGTTTATTGAATAAAATAGCAATTCAACATGTTTGCAAATCATGGCGCTGTTAGATGCCAACGCTGGCAGAGATTCATCTGTTTACTGTACGGCTCGCCCGGATAGGCTCTGAGACGCAGCAGAGCATTATTGTGGAATTCCAAACAGCTGCAAGGAATAAGTTGAAAGCAATTTCAGCTAATCTTTCAGTGTGGCATGGTGGAAACTGGTTCCAGATAGCAGATCAGATCAGATCAGTCGCTCAGTCATGTCAGACTCTTTGCGACCCCATGAATCGCAGCACGCCAGGCCTCCCTGTCCATCACCAACTCCCGGAGTTCACTCAGACTCACGTCCATCGAGTCAGTGATGCCATCCAGCCATCTCATCCTCTGTCGTCCCCTTCTCCTCTTGCCCCCAGTCCCTCCCAGCATCAGAGTCTTTTCCAATGAGTCAACTCTTCACATGAGGTGGCCAAAGTACTGGAGTTTCAGCTTTAGCATCATTCCTTCCAAAGAAATCCCAGAGCTGATCTCCTTCAGAATGGACTGGTTGGATCTCCTTGCGGTCCGAGGGACTCCCAAGAGTCTTCTCCAACACCACAGTTCAAAAGCATCAATTCTTCGGCGCTCAGCCTTCTTCACAGTCCAACTCTCACATCCATACATGACCACTGGAAAAAACCATAGCCTTGACTAGACGGACCTTTGTTGGCAAAGTAATGTCTCTGCTTTTGAATATGCTATCTAGGTTGGTCATAACTTTCCTTCCAAGGAGTAAGCATCTTTTAATTTCATGGCTGCAGTCACCATCTGCAGTGATTTTGAGCCCAGAAAAATAAAGTCTGACACTGTTTCCACTGTTTCCCCATCTATTTCCCATGAAGTGATGGGACCGGATGCCATGATCTTCGTTTTCTGAATGTTGAGCTTTAAGCCAACTTTTTCACTCTCCACTTTGGTACTTGTTTTTAGTCTTAAGACTCAGAACAGCTTCTGGACACTTGGTTTTTGAACTGATGAAAACAAGAGCGAGACTGTGACATGGTACCTTGCATTTAATATTGTCAAAACGGGAACCTGGAGCTTTCCAGGTGGTGCTAGTGGTAAAGAACCTGCCTGCCAAGGAGAGAGACGTAAGAGACGCAGGTTCGATCCCTGGGTCTGGAAGATTCCCTGGGGGAGGGCATGGCAACCCACTCCAGTATCCTTGCTTGGAGTATCTCATGGACAGATGAGCCTGGTGGGCTATACAGTCCATGGGGTCCCAAAGAGGCGGACATGGCGCTGAAGTGACTTAGCACGCATGCACGCAGACATGAACCAGAGTTTGCTTTGTGTTCGAAAACTTCTTTTCAACATTCTTTGGGCCTGGTTCCCAGGCTCTGGGAAAATGTATAAAAAGTAAAGATGTGATCCACTGATGGAGGGGAATGGGAAAGCTAACACTACCTCCTCAAGCTTGTCCAAAGGATTCCAAAATTCTGCAGAGACCTTGTCGCAGGGCTAGGTTGAATGTACTCCATAGAATTTACCTGCACGTATTGGCCAGAGAAAGGTTGATCTTGCTTTCCTGGTCAAAGCACGTTTTCAAGATGGAGACACAGACTTTGGTGGTGTTCCACCAAGAAGTCCAAGTTTGGCCACAGTAAAACCAGGACAGTTATGCTGTCCTGTTACGTAACAGGCCCCCTGTTACGGGCCTGCAGGACTCTGCAGCCCCGATGCTTGAGTACTGTGTTTTGCAATGATTCCCAGCCCCATCCCGCCACCACGTCTTGCCTACAGCTCATGGAAGCTCAGCCTAGAGGCCGTGTTTCAGTCCCATTGAGACAAGGATGGGACCCTCTGCTGCTGCCTTTTGCCAGTAGCTGGAGCACGGTGAACACAGCCTTGAAACTCACTGTAAAATAGAAAAAAAATAGAAGCACACAAGTAGCCAGGCTGTCTGCCTCTTCCCTTCTGCCCCGGTCTTTGGCATTGAGGTAGGCCTAGACTGTGTTCCCGCAGCCTGGCTGCTTGTTGCCAGTTCAGTTTCCCAGGACTTGGGTCTGATCCCAGTCTCACGCCTCACATGGAGCTGGCTGGTTCCTGTTAGCGTTTCAGTCTACCCCTAACAGTGAGCATCGCGGCTGCCAGGACCTCATGAAACTGGATTCCCATTTGGCCCCTTCTGATCAGACCCTGCTGGATCACTCTGCCTGCCTAGAAACAGACGGTGGCTGCGCCATGTCTCTTGGACCAGTCTGTTACAGCACAGGGAAGGTTGCATCTGGTCCATATATTCTGATTTAAGTTACCTCCTGTCCCTCAGCTTGTGGTGAACAGGCTCTGACCTGGAACTCTGTGTAATGCTAGCGCCCTTTCAGAATAGTTCCTGAGAGCTATAACCTGTGCTAAACAAAACAATTTCAAGTGAGGAGACTTGCAGGAAACTTTTATCTATTTTTCAAAGTCTTCCACAGAAAGTTCCCAAGAACATTCTAGAAGATAACATGGTTTTATTTGCTCAGCACCTTAGCTCAAGTCAGAGGTGATTTATGACAAGGCCTTTTTCAAACACGTCGATCTGGTGTTCTGGCTAGCTTTGACCTGCCCTCAAAAGAATGTTATGCCCTGAAGCAGGCCCATCTGGTCAGACATAGTTACACAAATGTGTAGGTTCTTGCAAATGGTCCATCAGCTTCCAGAGAGAAAAACAACCAGCTGAGTCGCTGGTTGTGTCTCAGAGTGCTGCTATTTTCAAAGCTATTTTCATTGAGACCTTCTGCCTGGAGGAAAACACTTGTTAAATCGGTGTGTTATGAAGTGTTAGGCTAGTGACATTCAAAACTGTTAACACTTAAGACAGTTTTTAATTTATTAATGGACTTTTCATCTTTTTAAACTGGCTTTTTCAAATCAATAATAATCTCTGTTTATCAAAATGCATACAGAAACACAGTTTATGAGTTGGTCATTATTCTTTCTTGCTATGGAAAATTAGCCAACAACTGTTCAACAGACCCACACAAGCAGCAATAACTTTGAAATATAGTTAATAACAAACATATTCATGATTTTTCACTATCTTCCTTGTTCTCAGTGATAAGAATCAATATAAATGTCTTGCATTAAGATTTGTGTTTGTTCATTTCTGGTGTGTACAAAAGAAATAAAACAGTATTCCCAACAGTTAATATTTTAATTGCTTTGTTCTTTTCAGTGTATTTTAGAAATAAATCACTCTGGTCTTATCCATTAATAAAAAGTTATTATGACTTCAAATCCTCTTTTGGCTAGATTGTGCATACAAATAAATATAGAATCCTTTGAAAATCTACTACATACAAGTCATTTAAAACAGAACTCTTTTCAAGACCTTTCTACTAAGCTGTGGAGACCTTTTTGTTAATTTACGAAGCCTTTCCTACTACAGGGAAAGCAGATGAGACAGTGACAATCATGGTTGAACTGGTGGTGAAAGGCCCAGAGCCTGCCAGGAACTACTCCCGGAATCTCAAGGTCTCTCTCAAGGGTCACCTCCAAGTATTCAGGCTACTGTGTAGCACAGTAAAAAGGCTATAGCCTGACAGGCAAAGTATAATTTCAACCCTAGTTCTTCTTGGGTACCAAGGAGAGGGGGGTCACCTTAACAGCATCAAGCCAAATTTTACTGACTCTTCTTGCCACATATTTAACAAGGACATTGGACCTATTTCAACAAAGTCCTACCCAGACTCCACAGAGATGTCTGACGTGTCCTTATGAATAGTGACCATGTTATCACAGGCAACAGGCAGCGTCTCCCAGGTACATCCCCTGGCCCTGGCCCTATCCAAGGTCCTCTGGCCACAAAGCCTCTTGAGGGTGCCTCCCCATACCCCAGCTTCTGGCAAGCTCAATCAGAATTTCAACATTCAAGCCAAAGCAACTAAATATAGAGTCCAAAACTGGCAATCCATAAGGGCTAGAAAGGGCTGTGTTCTGGCCCATCTGTCCAGCAGCCTGTGTCATGCTGGTCCCTTGGGGATATAAGAATGATACTCTTGGGACTTGCCCAGGGCAGCGGTTAAGAATCTGCCTTCCAATGCAAGAGGTATGGGTTCAATCCCTGGTTGGGGAACTAAGATCCTACATGGCTTGGGCACCTAAGCCTGCGTGCCACGACTACTGATCTTGTGGGTGGCAAACTACAGAGCATGTGTGCTCTGAGCCCTCGCACAGCAACAAAAGGGACATGTGCAGGCCACGGTGAAGAGCCTGCATCCATCACAACAGATCCCACAGGCTGCAACCAAGACCTGACATGGCCAAGATAAAATAAATAAATAAACATTAAAAAAAAAATGCTACTCTTCGGACTTCTCTGTCTGTCTGGTGGTTAAGACTCTCTGCTTCCACTGCAAGGGGCACAGGTCTGATCCCTGGTTGGCGAACGAAGATCCCACATGCCACGTGGTGCGGCCAAAAAATAATAAAAGATAAATAAATAGAGTGCTACTCTTGCCTCAGGCCTCACAGCGTCCTTCCTGAAGACCAATCTTACAGCTTTGGCTCAGGCTCTCTTCTGCAGGGCTCAAACACCAGGCTCAAACACTAAGGAGGAAACACATCCCATCCTGGCCGTGCCTTTTCACTCCACCCGTCATCACTAAACTTCCTCCCTTCTCTTTCAACCCCATACAACAAAACTACGAACAGACTACCCTCATCCACTCAGCAATTTAGGTATATTCTGCAACATGTATGCACCTCGGTTTGGGCTCAAGGTGGAATTCATCTGACTATGTTACTTGGAACCAAGTGTGATATCAGCTGTCCTGCTTTTCTTAGAATGAGACCATTGACTTGTTCAAGCCATGGCTCTGAGCCCAGCCTCTGAGGTGCCATGAGCTCAGACAGGGACAAGTGCTCAGGACATGAGGAAGTTTCAGCAAACACGTCAATCCCCTTGGACCTCGGAATGAACGTGCAACCCAAAGGGCAGCTACCGTCTTGATTATGTTTCCCGGAAAACTACGAAGAAAAACAAACAAACTAGGCAACCACAAAAGCTATTTCCTGGCTCTCCCAGCAACTCTGACTTAGTTCTGAGTGGTTGTTGTTTTGTTTTTTTTATTATCCCTTCCTTTGGGGAACAAATTAAAGTTGTGTGTTTATTTCTACAACACTGAGAAACACAGAGAGAAAGCCTCCCAAAAGAATGATCCCGTTTCCCGTTTCAGAGATTTGCCAACAACACATGAAAAGGAAAAATAAACTTGGAGGTGTTGCATTATGAAATAGATCTGCCCTTTCATATTCCTTATAAATCCATTTCTATTTTAAATTCACTCAAGTAATGACTGTCACCAACCCCCCCCATCCCCTTCCCTGCAAAAAGACATAGACAATAAAGTGAATTATCACTATATACCTAGTATATGTGTTATGTAGTAGTTCCCATTCTCGGATTCCTCAAAATGTGGCATAAATGTGTTTTTCCTGATGTCTACACGAGTCAGCCCAAACCTTAGGGATTTTTTAAATGACAATTTATATTCCAACAATGTCATGGTCTCACCCATGTCTTCGAGATTAGGTGCGATACAGATCAAACTGAAATATTATCACATGCACTAGACTGTCAGGGAGAGATATCCATACTGTGGCCTCCTTGGCCGGTCTAGGCTAGTCCTGATCTTTGCGTCCCAATACACAAGTCACATATGTAGACTTACCCCAGTCAGTGGGGGTTTCCTACTCAGTCCCTGCTCCTGAGCTCTAGAGGTTAGATTGCGTGAGTGGATAGGAGGCAACAAACCTGGGCTATCAATGCAACAGGTCTTTGAGCCTTTCCTGTGCCACCCAGTTGCAGATTCCTGCCCTATTTTTCCTGGTGGGTGGTCCCTGGGATTTCCAGGGGATTGACCACAGCCCGGATGGTAACAGAAGCCACTTAGCCCACAAGTTTCCCCAGATGAAGGGAGATCTGCTCCCAGTGAGGATGCACTGGCTAATCCAAGATCTCCTTGGGAGGCAAGGACTTTGTAAAGAAAGCAGCAAGAAGGCATAGGAGCTCGAAGGTAGCAAGCCCCACCAGCCTGGAAGAACTTAAGTGTCAGTTTCCTAGGGTGGGAGAAAAGTTGGAAGGACCCTGAAAGTTCTCTTCAGGGAGAGACCCCCCTTCTTGAGGACTTGTCTGGGTTGGTTACAGTTAGTGGCTACTTATAGTCCAGCATTTTCAGATTCTTCCAAGAACAGCACTCTAAAGCAGTCTTTCTTCCATCAATAGCAGTGGCCTCTCATAACTGTAATGTGTGAAAAGTTATGAGAAAGTTATATGTTAAAAGTTCTTTTATGGTGGTAAAAGAACTCCTTTCCAAGGTGAGGGAGGGATGGAACAAAGACAGTAGAAGGAATTGAGAGATACACATGTGCTAGGTTGCTATAGCAACTGTAAAATTATCCTAAACTTGGTAGCTTAAAACAATAGTTTATTCTTTCACGGGTCTGGAGGTCAGAAGTCCAAGGTCAAGGTTCTTTCTGGTAGCTCTGAGGGAAAAAAATCTGGTCCACACTTCTGTCCTAGCTTCTGGTGGCTGCTGCAATTCTAGGCATTCCTTGGCCTGCAGAAGCAACACTATAATCTCTTCACAGCACCTTCTTTACTGAGTGTCTTCTCTCCTGTGACAAGACACTTGCCATTGGATTCAGGGTATATCCTAATTAAGATCCTTATTTAATGACATCTGCAAAGCCTGTTTTTCCAAATCAGGTCGCCTTCACAGGTTCTAGGTAGACATCTCTTTGGGGGGAGATACAATACATAAAGGAAAAGCAAGTAAATTCAAATAAGAAAGGTAACCAACATCGCAATAACAATTGTAGAACAGATAAAACAGATTGGAGTTATGAACTGGGAGTGACAATATTGAGTTATAGTCCTAGTGAAGAGTCATTAATGACCCACTCCAATATTCTTGCCTGGAGAATCCAATGGACAGAGGAGCCCGGTGGGCTACAGTCCATAGGGTTGCAAAGGGTCAGATACAACTGAAGTGACTTAGCAAGCCCATACACACAGTAGTGATTCTGCAATCTTGGACAAGATCCTCCCTTTTATAGACTCAATTGCTGCATCTTGAAAATGAGAAAATAGATTAAATGAGCTCTTCCAGCTCTGCTGTCCGACGGTTCCATTTGACAGTCTTCTGTCTCTCACATGTTCATATATGTGCGTACACATGCACACACACACACACATGCATGCAAAGCACACACCTCCCTACTGCAGATCAAGCTAGACACCTTGCAGACATCCAACTGACTCTAGGATTTATACTTTCTTATGTGGGGAGTCTGGAATCTCACTTCCATTGTGTCATGTTTGACTTGGCTGGAGGAATTTATTTGGCAGTGCTTAAAAATGCCACACCTTTACATGCTGAGTTTTTCCACAATCTTCTTGTCCTGGATTTCGGAACACTTCCTTTCCTCTTTTCCATTTAAGGATTTCAGTCTCTGGTCTTCAGTGTGTCCACTGTTCTCTCTGCCCCAGGAGTGGTCACATCTCAGATGGTGTGTCTTGGCTCTGGCAGATCACTCAAAAAAGAGAGTGATGGATAAAGAAGAAAGGCTTGGAAATTCCACAGCTTTGTTTCTTCATGGAATTCCTGATGGTATAATGGTCAAGCACTGGAATTTATATCACAACCCTACTCCAGAAAACATGCATCTAATTGGGGGGAATTAATGTGTCTTACTATCCCACACAGTTTGGAGAAGGCAATGGCACCCCATTCCAGTACTCTTGCCTGGAAAATCCCATGGACGGAGGAGCCTGGTAGGCTGCAGTCCATGGGGTCACTAAGAGTCGGACACGACTGAGCGACTTCACTTTGACTTTTCACTTTCATGCATTGGAGGAGGAAATGGCAACCCACTCCAGTGTTCTTGCCTGGAGAATCCCAGGGACGGTGGGGCCTGGTGGGCTGCCATCTATGGGGTCGCACAGAGTCGGACACGACTGAAGCGACTTAGCAGCAGTAGCAGCAGCATCCCACACAGCTACATGTGAGGGCTGGGCAAAGGAAGAGTGTAGTCATGGAACACAGGACAAGAGCTGGAGAAACCGTGTGCAATTGTTTCTATGTGTGTGAATGCTTAGAAAATGTAAGTTTTGTGAGAGGACAGGGGTTACTATCCTGTTCACACCTGTACCCTCAGCACTAGCTGGAGGTGTGGCACATAGTAGGTACTCCTTACACTTCTGAGTATGAATGAAAATGAACATACGGCTTTCTGGCCTCGGCCCTCCGTGGGGATGTTCCTTTTGCTAGAGGTTCGGATGGCTCGGGTCGTCCCGCAGCCAGCCCTCTGAGGGCCCAGGTGCTGGGCAGGACCCTGCGGCCTCCCTGAGTCTTGGGAGGCTGCTGCCGCAACCGGGCCGGGCAAGATGCTCCCGGCACCTGAACGCGTGGAGGGCAGCAGCCTGCTTTGGCCTCCGCCACGTTGTTGAGACCTCAGGAGGCTCCAAGCGGCCCCGAGTCTGCTTTTCCATGCCAGTAGACGGGGCAATGGGGGTGGGGGGTTTTGAGTTCATCGACTGTGTGTCAGGGAATTTCTAATGAGGGGATTTTGTGCGTGTGAAAGGGAAAGGCTTCACCGTGTAACAGCACGTATGCCGACCATGTCATGGTGTGAAATCAGGTTAACTCGAGACTGCCATTTCAGGTGTAGATCTTGATAACTATGTCATGGTGCAAAATTTGGCGGAAATGAGTATCACCATCCTTGCAGGTGAAAGATGGACGCTGGAAGCATAGACTGCTGCCAACTGAATACTTAACTATCTGGAAGTGTGACAATGACTTAAGGCTGTCCTTGGTGAGGAATTTGACAACTTGATCTTCAGGAGCTGCTTCGAGTATTTAAAATTTCCAGGATTGCTTAAAAAAAGAAGTGCTTTTGGACAGCCCATAAATGTACATATAAAACAGTGGGACTGTAAATAAAATAATGTGCTTCTTGGAAAAAAAAAAAAGAAAATGAATATACGGATCAGACTCTTAGAGGAGTACAGATCCCATGCAATGCCTTCATTTCTGATTCATTTTCTGCAGATAGAAGGGTTAATAGGCTGACACTTATCTACTAAATAACTGATGATCTCAAAATGATTAAAGGTATTAAGGGAATACCTTCTGTTGCTTTTTAGGTCTGGTGGTGGTTGTTTAGTCACTCAGTCGTTGTCCCACTCTTTGGACCCCATGGACTGTAGCCCACCTCTTGCCCACGGGATTCTCCAGGCAAGAATACTGGAGTGAATTGTCATTTCCTCCTCCAGGGGATCTTTCTGACCCAGGGATCAAACCCAGGTTTTTATGTGCTGCAGGCAGTCTCCTGCATTGGACGCAGATTCTTCACTGACTGAGCCACCAGGGCTCACCATCAGCTCTTGAGTCATTTCAGCTCAGTAGCTCAGTCGTGTCCGGCTCTTTGCTACCCCGTGGACTGCAGCACGCCAGGCTTCCGTGTCCATCACCAACTCCTGGAGCTTGCTCAAACTCATGTCCATCGAGTCGGTGATGCCATTAGCTCTGAGGTCCTTCCATTAATAGGTTATTAAGAAAAATAACCCTCTGTTTTATGCATTTAGGTATTTCGATGTTGATTTTTCTTAAACTTCTATCTTTGCCTCCTCGTTGTCCTCACTGGGCACGCTCCTAAACACACACAAACACACACATCACACACAGGAGTAGCAGCGAAGGGTCGGGTGTCTGCCACCAGCTTGTCCGTAAAAGAAACAAACAGGTGGTCTGTGTGGCCACCTAGTGGAGCCTCTTCATCCCTGCAGCTCCTCAGAGCTTCTGAAGGCGCTGAGGGAAACTGAAGGCGCGAGGAACCCCGACGTGCTTGGTGGGTGGGGGCGGGGGGATGTTTGCCGGAGGAGAAACGAGGCTGAGAAAGAAGGCGTGCCCGGCTCGGGTGGGGCCGCCCCACTTCCTCAGGGAGGGGTGGCCAAAGGCTGCCGCGCGCGCGAGGCTGGGTGAGCCTGACCCAGACGGCGGAAGTGACGTCATGGCGCCCCTCCTCAGAGAAACCGTTGAAACGGAGCGTGGGGGTGGGGACCGGGAACTGAGTGCCAGGGTGAGACAGAAAGTCCTTGTTTCCTGGGAAAGGTCAGCCTTTGAGAGACTTTTGAGCAAAGATCACTCGCCTCAAGTTTCAACTTTCCATTCTAGTTCCTTTAGAGAACTGTTGTTTGGGGACTGAGAAACCGCAGGGATGGTGGAGGACAGAGAAGGAGCACGAAGTTGTGCTCGGAGAACAAGGCCGGCAAAACTTAGCAGCTGCTGGGAAGTGGAGTTTGAATGAAGAGTTAAGGCCATGAACGAGGCTCCTAGGAGAAGGCGCTCTAGAACCTTCCCACAGGGTCCTCAATTTGCATAGATCCCTGAGTTCTTTGCTGTTTAGTCGCGGAGCCTTGTCCGACTCTTTGTGACCCCAATGGACTGCAGCACGCCAGGCTCCCTTTTCCTTCAGTGCCTCCCAGGGTTTGTTCAGATTCATGTTTATTGAGTCGGGGATACTATCTAACCATCTCATCCTCTGTAACCCCCCCTTCTCCTTCTGCCTTCAATCTTTCCCAGCATGAGGGTCTTTTCCAGTAAGTCGGCTGTTATCAGATGGCTGAAGTATTGGACTATAAAGAAAGCTGAGTGCTGAAGAATTGATGCTTTTGAAATGTGATGGAGAAGACTCTTGAGAGTCCCTTGGACTGCAAGGAGATCCAACCAGTCCATCCTAAAGGAAATCAGTCCTGAATATTCATTGGAATGACTGATGCTGAAGCTGAAACTCCAGTATTTTGGCCACCTATGCGAAGAACTGACTCCTTGGAAAATACCCTGATGCTGGGAACGATTGAAGGCAGGAGGAGAAGGGGACAACAGAGGATGAGATGGTTGGATGTCATCACCGACTTGATGGACATGAATTTGAGCAAGTTCTGGGAGTTGGTAATGGACAGGGAAGCCTGGCGGGCTGCCGTCCATGGTTGCAAAGCGTCAGACATGACTGAGCAACTGAACTGAACTGAATGGCCTCAAGGTCCATCCATGTTATTGCAAATGGCAAGATTGCATTTATTTTTTAAAAATTGGTGTATAGTTGATTTGTTTATTAGTTTCAGGTGTGCAACATAGTGCTATGATATTTTTATAGATTATACTCCATTTAAAGTTATTATAAAATATTGGTTATACTCCCTGTGCTTATATTACATGTTTGTATCCTATTTATTTTATTATTTTTAAAGATAATTTTATTTTTATATATTTACTTATTTTTGTCTGTGCTGGGTCTTTGCTGCTGCATGGGCTTTTCTCTAGTTGCAGCAAGCGGGGGCTACTCTCTAGTTGCGGTACTTGGGCTTCTCATTGCGGGGGCTTCTCCTGTTGCAGATCATGGGCTCTAGGGAGCTCGGGCTTAAGTAGTTGTGGGTCCTGGGCTCTAGAGCACAGTCTCAGTAGTTTGGTACCTGGGCTTAGTTACTCCGCGGCATGTGGGATCCTCCTGTGTCGGGCTGAACCCGTGTCCCCTGCACTGGCAAACAGATTCCTCACCACTAAGCCACCAAGGCGGAGAAGGCAATGGCACCCCACTCCAGTACTCTTGCCTGGGAAATTCCATGGACGGAGGAGCCTCATAGGCTACAGTCCATGGGGTTGCTAAGAGTCGGACATGACTGAGCGACTTCACTTTCACTTTTCACTTTCATGCATTGGAGAAGGAAATGGCAACCCACTCCAGTGTTCTTGCCTGGAGAATCCCAGTGACAGGAGCCTGGTGGGCTTTCGTCTATGGGGTCGCACAGAGTCGGACACGACTGACGCGACTTGGCAGCAGCAGCAAGCCACCAAGGAAGCCCCTCTATTCATTTTATACCTAATGGTTTGTACTTCTTAATTCCCTTCCCCTATCTTGCCTCTCTCTTTTGTTTTTTATATCTCTGAGTCTGTTTCTGTTTTGTTATATTCGTTTTATTTTTAAGATTTCACATATAAGTGAAAACATACAGTATTTGTCTTTCTCCATCGGATTTACTTCACTAAGCTTAATACCATCCAGGCCCATCCATGTTGTTAGAAATGGGAAGTTTTCATTCCTTTTTATGGTTGAGTAACGTTCCATTGTACATATATGCCACATCTTCTTTTTCCCTTCATGTGTTGATGGATACTTAGATTGCTTTCATATCTTGGCTATTGTAAATAATACTGCTGTGAACATTGGGATGCAGGTGTCTTTCTGAATTAGTGTTTTTGTTTTCTTCAGTGTATACCCAGGAGTGGAATTGCTGGATCGCATGATAGTTCTGTTTTTCGTTTTTTGAGGAGCCGTCATACTGTTCCCCATAGTGACTACAGCAATTTACATTCCCATCAGCAGTTCACTAGAATTCCCTTTACTCTACATCCTCACCATCTATTATCTGTTATTTTCGATGGTAGCCATTCTGACAGATGTAAGATGGTATCTCTTTGTGGTTTTGATGTACATGTCCTTGGTAATTAATGACATTGAGCATGTTTTCATGTGCCTGTTGGCCATCTGCATGTCTTCTTTGCAAAAATGTTTATTCAAGTCTTCCGCCCATTTTGTAGTGAAGCTGTTTGCTCTTTTCATATTGAGTTGTATGAGCTCTTTATATATATTGATGCAAATATCTTCTCTTATTCAGTAGGCTGTCTTTTCATTTTACTGATGGTTCCCTTTGCTGTGCAAAAACTTTAAAATTTAATTAGGCCCCCTTTGTTTATTTCTGCTTTTCCCTTGCCTGAGGATACAGATAAAAAAATAATTATCACTAGGACTTATGTCAAAGAGTGTCCTGCCATGTTTTCTTCTAAGAGTTTTTATGGTTTTTAGTGTTACACTGAGGCCTTTAATCTATTTTGAGTTTTTTTTTGTGTATGGTGTGAGAAAGTGTTGTAATATTGTTTTACATGGAGCTGTCCAGTTTTCCTAACACCATTTATTGAATAGCCGCTTTTCCCCATGGTATATTTTTGCCTCCTTTGTTGTAGGTTAATTGACCATATGTGCGTGGGTTTTTCTGGGCTTTCCATTCTTTTCTGTTGCTGTGTGTCTGTTTTTGTGCCAGCACCAAATTGTTTGGATTACTGTAGCTTTGTAGCATAGTCTGAAGTTAGGTAGTGTGATACCTTCAGATTTGTTCTTTTTTCTCTAGATAGCTTTGACTGTTTGGTGTCTTTTGTGGTTCTAAGGAGAGTTTAGTATTATTTGTTCTAATCCTGTGAAAAATGTCATGGGTATTTTGATAGAAATTGCACTAAATCTGTAGATTGCTTTGGTTAGTATGGACATTTTAACAATAGTAATTCTTCCAATCCATGAACACAGGGTAACTTTTCATTTATTTGTATTGTCTTCGATTTCCTTCATCAGTGTCTTATAGTTTCCCAAGTATAGGTCTTTGGCTTCCTTGGTTAAGGTTATTCATAGATATTTTATTCTTTTTGATGCAGTTTTGAATGGTCTTGTTTTCCTGCTTTCTCTTTCTGACAGTTTATTACTAGCGTACAGAAAAGCACAGATTTCTGTATAGCAATCTGTATCCTTAAACTTTACTGAAATCGTTGATTAGTACTAATAGTTTTGTGGTGGAGACTTTAGGGGTTTCTATCAATATATATGCTATCATGTCATCTATAAATAGCACAATTTTACTTCTTCCTTTTCAATTTGATGCCTTGTATTTCTTTTTATGGCTTGATTGTTGTGGCTAGGACTTCCAATACTATGTTAAATAGAAGTGGCACAAGTGAGCATCCTTGTCTTGTTCCTGATTTTAGAGGAAAATCTTTTTTTTCTTTTTTTAACCACTGAGTATGATGTTAACTGTGGCTTTGTCATAAAAGGTCTTTATTATGTTGAAATATGTTCCCTCTATACCAACTTTGATGTGAATTTTTAAAATCATGAATGGGTGCTGAATTTTGTCAAATGTTTTTTCTGCATCTCTTGAGATTACTATGTGATTTTTATCCTTCATTTTGTTAATGTGGTATCTCACATTGATTGATTTGCAGATATTGAAGTATCTGCATCTCTTGAATAAATCTTACTTGATCATGGTGTATGATCCTTTTTATATATTGTTGAATTTGGTTTGCTAATAATTTGTTGAGGATTTTTGCATATATTTCATTTTGTGATTGAATTATATACATATACACACACTTAAAATAAGTAATTTATATATATATAACTTATTCTTTATCCATTCATCCATAGATGGACACTTTGTTTCCATATCTTCAGTTCTGTTCATTTCAGTTGCTCAGTCATGTCTGACTCTTTGTGACCCCATGAACTGCAGCATGCCAGGCCTCCCTATCTATCACCAACTGCTGGAGTTTACCCAAATCTATGTCCATTGAGTCCGTGATGCCATCTCACCATCTCATCCTCTGTCATCCCTTTCTCCTCCTGCCCTCAATCATTCCCAGCATCAGGGTCTTTTTAAATGAATCTGCTCTTCACATGAGGTGGCCAAAGTATTGGAGTTTCAGCTTCAACATCAGTCCTTCCAATGAACACCCAGGACTGATCTCCTTTAGTATGGACTGGTTGGATCTCCTTGCAGTCCAAGCGGCTCTCAAGAGTCTTCTCCAACACCACAGTTCAAAAGCATCAATTCTTTGGTGCTCAGCTTTCTTTACAGTCCAACTCTCACATCCATACTGACCACTGGAAAAACCATAGCCTTGACTAGATGGATTTGTGTTGGCAAAATAATGTCTCTGCTTTTTAATATGCTGTCTAGGTTGGTCATAACTTTCCTTCCAAGGAGTAAGCGTCTTTTAATTTCATGGCTGCAGTCACCATCTGCAGGCTGTTGTAAATGATGTTGCAATGAACATGGGGGTACATATATCTTTTTGAGTTAAGCTTTTCATTTTCTTCAGATAAATAGCCAGAAGTGGAATTGCTGAATTATGATACTTCTGTTTTTATTTTTTTTGAGGTATCTGCATACTGTTTTTTGTTTGTTTGCTTGTTTCAAAGCTTTTTCTTTTATTTATTTACTTTTGGCTCCACTGAGTCTTTGTAGCTGCATGGAGGCTTTCTTTAGTTGCGGTGAGCAAGGGCTACTCTTTGTTGTGGTGTGTGGGCTTCTCATTGCAGTGGTTTCTCTTGTGGCCGAGCATGGGCTCTAGAATGTGGGCTCAGTAGTTGTGGTCCCGGACTTAGTTGCCCTTCAGCATGTGGAATCTTCCTGGACCAGCGTTCGAACACGTGTCCCATGCGTTGGCAGGTGAATTCTTAACCACTGGACCACCAGGGAAGTTCCTTCCATGCTGTTTTCTAATTCTGTTTTAAAACAGATTAAAATATAATCTCTTTTGGGTAGTTATTTGGGAGTTTTCTTCTCTTTAGTCCTCCTCCTTCTTTCAGTCTTTGTAGCTGTAGAGGACATCTGTCTGGGGAGTAGAGCTTATGTCTACCCTGTTTTGGGGAGGAAAGCAACATCTGGCTCACCATGATGCTCTGTCCACTGACGGCAAATCTTCCCACATGGCCCCATTGTTCTGAGCCAGCATCAGTTCCTAAGTCCAAGTTTTCATCATTGCTTCTCCTTGCCTATTTCATCCTAGTCTAGACTCTGGGTTTTTCATGTCTATTTGGCTCACTCAGGGTCTCATATTCCTTTCTCCTGGTGGCCACAACAAATTTTCACATCTTTTCCCACCTTGGCAAGATGCCTAGAACTCTGTGTAACCATCTAGGTTACCGTTTTTGTGTTCTCCGAGCACCATTCCAGATGTAGCAGTTCTTCCAGGAGCTGTTGTTCTTCCTGGGACATTCTGGGAGGACAGACACATGTGCCCTCTGCTATGGCACTCCTGGCATGTGCAAACTTCATTGACTATGGCTACAGTAGGGAACACATTTCATATTGTGACCAACTACATGCATACAACAGCTTAATGAAACAATGTTTACCATTACTCCTTGCAACGTACTCTGGTATTTTCTATTCCATTCCATTCATTCTGGTTTTAGCCCAATACATCAGTTTTATTATCCAAGAGCAGGTCTCAACCCACAGTTGAAAAACATTGCCCTAACAGTGAGTTTCTCTCAGTCATTAGTCCTGGGATTTGGTTCGTGGGGTGTTCACTGGGCCCCACGCCAAAAATCAGGAAATAGTTTCACACTTGTTTTGTTCTTTCTCAAAACGCACAGCTTTTGGATTAAAAGAAAGTCCTGCTTTTCAAGATGTTGACTCTACTACGAGTTTAAAATAAATCCATTCAGACCTTCAACAGACTTTTTATTTTCAGCTTTTCCCACTCCTTGATAGAGAACAGTATGCATGGAATATGACAGAATGATAGAGGAAAGAGAAGAGGGAAGAAGCAGAAAGAAATCAAACCTCAGTTAATATTTCCAAACATCTTACATTCTATTGCTCATGGTAATAATAATAGTTGATAATGATTGAGTGCATATTATCGGTCAGGCACTGTGCTTAGCATTTCACATTTATTATTTCAGTTAATCCTCATACCATCTCAATGATATGGTATGAATATTATCCCCATTTTATATATAAAAAAATGAAGGCCAACCTAAGTTTGACTCTGTTTCTTCCCTCAGCATCTAAAGACCATTTCTCATTTCTACTTCTCACTTTAGGCTTATTCCACCTCCATAAGATGAAGGATGGGGACTAGACTGTCTCAGCTAAAAAAGAGCTCAACAACCCTACACAAGGCACAGCTGCTTTCTATGAAGTCTGAAAAGTAATGGTCTGTTGTAAGCTTGCAGTTTGACCTGTACACAATCTCTCCTGTTCTCTCAGTCACTCCCCATCCAGTGCTTCCTATGGTCTAGAACTCAAGGTCATCTACAGTTCCCTCCCAAACTAAGAAGGGAGCCCTTCCTGGTTCTTATCAACCTGGAGGCCCTCATAGGAAATGACTCTTGCAGCTTTTCTTTATGTTTTCTAAAACTCACATCTGTCAAAGGGAGAAAGATGTCTGGATAATGCAAACAAGAGATAAATCACAAACTGTTAATTCTTGCCCTTCCAAATTAGCTAGTTCACGTATTCATGTTTGTTGACTGTGTCATACGCACTATGCTACGTACTTCTGGAGATTTGGTGGTGAACAGGACAGGTCAAACTCCTGCCCTTCTGGAGTTTATGTTCTAGAGGCATGGGTCTCCAATCTCTGGGCCGAGGACCAGTACCCCCCCGTCAGATCAGCAGCAGCATTAGATTAGAAATAAAGGGCACAAATAATGTAATGCACTTGAATCATCCCCAAACCATCCCCTCCCCTTACTCAGGCTGTGGAAAAACTGTCTTCCATGAAACTGTACCTGGTGCCAAAAAGGCAGGGGACAACTGCATAGGGGTTGGTTTCAGGGCAGGATAGACACTGGCAGCTCAGGTGCTTTTGGACCTTCTCTCAAATCACACCTCCTACAAGAATGCTTTTTGCATAACAGAGAAGTTTATTCCTTCTCTTCTCTTTTCCCCACCCAACAACATAAAAAAGTTTTGTAAAATAACACTTTTACTACGTTAAAAAATGTAAAATTAATATTCTCTTATTAATACTTGAAAGCAGCATAGAAAAATATGCCAAAATAAGCAATACAAAATCAAAAATTAGGCAAGATTTTATTTAATGCACTCGGTGCTTGTAAGCCTCTCAGTTCATTCCTGTCCAGAACATACAAGGACCATACTCTGTGTGTCAATGCACAAGCCTGTTTCTCTCCTTTGTTTTAATCAGTTTTAAAGTTTGAAAATCCTGGTTCATACCATAATGGTAATAGTGATGCACTCTTTTTATCTGGCAACGGGGAGTCTTCTTTAATCCCACCCTAAAATTGGTAACAAATTTAATGCCTTATGATCATCCTTTAGTAAAAATGAAGAACTAAGCTGCAATAATTCATCTGCCTCTTTGGGGCACCAAGTTTAGGTCAATGATTCAGAATTTTCAAAAAGAAAATAGTTTTTTCATCTGAAGGAATTTTCCTAATATTTATCATTTCTCTTCTGGAAAGTAATGATTACAAATTTGAAACTGAGACATGGAATGTAACAATACCCCTACCCAGACTGGTTCCAAATCGGGAAAGGAGTACGTCAAGGCTATATATTGTCACCCTGCTTATTTAACTTATATGCAGAGTACATCATATAAAATGCTGGGCTGGATGAAGCACAAGCTGGAGTCAAGATTGCTAGGAGAAATATCAATAACCTTAGATATGCAGATGACACCACCCTTATGGCAGAAAGCAAAGAGGAACTAAAGAGCCTCTTGATGAAAGTAAAAGAGGAGATTGAAAAAGCTGGCTTAAAACTCAACATTCAAAAAACTAAGATCATGGCATCCAGTCCCATCACTTCATGGCAAATAGATGGGGAATCAGTGGAAACAGTGAGAGACTTTATTTTCTTGGGCTCCAAAATCACTGCATATGGAGACTGCAAGCCATGAAGTTAAAAGACTCTTGCTCCTTGGAAGAAAAGTTATGACCAACATGCTGCTGCTGCTGCTAAGTCGCTTCAGTCGTGTCCGACTCCGTGGGACCCCATAGACGGCAGTCCACCAGGCTCCCCTGTCCCTGGGATTCTCCAGGCAAGAACACTGGAGTGGGTTGCCATTTCCTCCTCCAATGCATGAAAGTGAAAAATGAAAGTGAAGTCGCTCAGTCGTGTCTGACTCCTAGCGACCCCATGGACTGCAGCCTACCAGGCTCCTCCGTCCATGGGATTTTCCAGGCAAGAGTACTGGAGTGGGTTGCCATTGCCTTCTCTGATGACCAACCTAGACAGCATAATAAAAAGCAGAGACATTACTGACAAAGCTATGGCTTTTCCTTCTAGTCAAAGCTATGGCTTTTCCAGTAGTCAGGTATGGGTGTGAGAATTGGGCTATAAAGTAAGCTGAGCACTGAAGAATTGATGCTCTTGAACTGTGTTGTTGGAGAAGACTCTTGAGAGCCCCTTGGACAGCAAGGAGATCAAACCAGTCAATCCTAAAGGAAATCAGTCCTGAATGTTCATTGGAAGGACTGATGCTGAAGCTGAAGTTCCAATACTTTGGCCACCTGATGCGAAGAACTGGCTCCTTGGAAAAGACCCTGATGCTGGGAAAGATTGAAGGCAGGAGGAGAAGGGGATGACAGAGGATGAGATGGTTGGATGGTATCACCAACTCGATGGATGTGAGTTTGAGCAAGCTCTGGGAGTTGGTGATGGACATGGAAGCCTGGTGTGCTGCAGTCCATAAGGTTGCAAAAAGTCAGACATGACTGAGCAACTGAACTGAATTTGATTTCAGTCTCTGTCCTTACTGTCCTTTTCAATATGTTGCAACAATACTGGGAACAAAAAGGAACTAGGGTGATTGCTTTCATGTCTTACTTGCCATAACAACATGTCACTTGGAATCCTAGACATGTTTCGCTTGTTGAATTATCGTGTTGTTTTCTCCCTGAAGTTATAAATTTCAGTTCATTAAAAATATCAATATCAGTTAAATATACTAATTCTGAATCCCAAACATCATCTCTAAAAATGAGATTGCTTGCCAAATGAGATTGCTTTTTCACTAGAAAAATGTGACTGTCATTTCTGAGTTTACTTATTATGTTTAATACTTCCCTCTGGGTTCCCGTAGGACAATCAATGAACTTTATTCAGTATGCTTCAGCAGGAGGGTCTGGCTAACTCCAATCTGAACAAAACACATCAATATTTTGACTAGTCCATGAGCTGTCTTTAATATATATAACAACCTTCATCATGTTTTTTTTTTTTTAACACTTCCATGAGATCCAGCAGAATAATTTCTAGATATAAGTAGAATTCCTATGATGCTGATTTCTAAGCACAAGTATTATTAGTAGATTTAACAATATTCAAATAACTTTTTGTTTTCTAGCCATTTCTGCTGGTTCCATTTCTCATACTTTCTTTATTATTTTTCCAGTTTAATAGATATTGATCAATGAGGCATTTTTTCCAGTTTTGTTAACATATCTGATCCAATTGAAGGCAATGGCACCCCACTCCAGTACTCTTGCCTGGAAAATCCCATGGATGGAGGAGCCTGGTGGGCTGCAGTCCATGGAGTCGCTAAGAGTTGGACACGACTGAGCGACTTCACTTTCACTTTTCACTTTCATGCATTGGAGAAGGAAATGGCAACCCACTCTAGTGTTCTTGCCTGGAGAATCCCAGGGACTGGGGAGCCTGGTGGGCTGCCGCGTCTATGGGGTTGCACAGAGTCGTACACAACTGAAGCGACTTAGCAAAAAAAAAAATGTGTGTGAAGTTAAATTTAAACTCACATAGACACACACGCACACACACATACATCCCTTGTCATCTAGTATAAACTAGAAGAGCTGAATAACTTACATAACAAAATAGCATCCATGCTATTTTGGGGATGGATCTCAGACTCAATACTGGGTTTTAACCACATGAGGAGCATGGCTTTGGAAGATTCTGCAATAATGTAGACCCAACTAGAAACAGTATTATCCCAAAGAGTTGTAAATTTTAATTTATCAGCTGGTTTAGCATTAAAAAATCACATGCATCATTTCTATTCACGTTAGAGTAATGTTTTAACATCTATATGAGCCATTTTCTCTTTTGCCAAACCATATGCAACAGAAATCGTATTAACGATCTGTAAAACAACTAAGAAATTGTGCCAATACTTACTTGTCTTTTGTTTTCATTTACAAGTGTTTGAGAGGCTTGTTGACAAGTTCAGTATGCTATGCTTCAAAGAGTCCTCTTAGTTCTGACGGCGTCATTACAAACAATATATTGGGACTTGTCACTTTTGTTGGATTTTACTCACCGAAACAAATACTGTAAATAATTTGCCTCACAAAATCTTCCAATCTTTTTTTCTTTTTAGCATGCATCTCCAACGAAGTTGAAGCTTACAATTAAAGCTGATATTTTTCTCAAGATTGTCTACAGTTCTAGATATCTGGAGGTTGAACTGGCCTCCAATTTTCCCTTCAACATTCTTTTCTCTTATAATCATAGGGACAAATCCCATTAAAGGAAAATCAGGCTAATTTAATTAAATGTACATTTGATGCAAACCTGAAACATATCCTATTTGATAATGTCCTTTCAGAAAAATGTTTTACAATGAAGTCTGCATAATATAAAATATATTTTGTTAATTGTCCTGTAATAATGGTCATACTCACATCATATACCAAAAACTCAAATGAGATATTTATTAGTAGAAGACAGAATAACTTGTACTAGTCAACTGAAATTCATCATAACCTTCCATTATTTCTCTTAATTCTGCTCATAGCAACCGGATTCAGTATTTCCGACAAGTTCACAATTCTTAATAAAGATCCAATGATGTGTTCCTTCTATTCTACTCTATTCTATTGCACTTTGTTAAAAAAAATTAAGTCTGGTTATAACCCATTAGCTTTATTTTACAATCTACAAATGTATTATGTCTTGCCATTAGCCTGAATAATACTGGCATAGATAATAAACATGTGAAAAAAAACAAGAGAAGTTCAGAGAGTGGTAGTGCTGCAGGAAAATATAAAAGAATGATGTGCTAGAATAGCGAATGACTGGGTAAGGAGTAATTTTGCCAGGATGGTCAGGAAAGGTTTCTTGGAGGAAGTGACATTAAATTATGTTCTGTAGAATTTAGGCTACTGATAATGAGCCCATTCTCAGTATTTATGGATAGATTGAACCCCAGCTACACTACAACCTCCTGCAGGACAAGACTTTTTTCCACTTAAAAAAAAAAACCTCCCTCAGCCTTCAGTCTGTGCTGTGTGTGAAGTAGATGCTGGACAATTGCTAGGTCAGTGCTTAACTATTGCAAATCACCATCTAGCGGAGCTGACATCCCTGCACGTGGAGCAGATGAGAGCCTGTGCAGGTGGTGAGGGTTGAGAAGGCCCTTGAATCTTCCCCATTATGGCCTGTGCCTGAAATTTCATAATTAGAAATTATGAATTTCTATGAATTCACTCCTTTGTCTTCAAGCCTTTATCAATTAAGTCTTAACAACCATTTGTGCCTCTGTGGAATCAGTATAATTTCTATGAGTCATAGTTGAATTTACAAAGAAGAGTTGGCTGGTTAATCCCTCCCAAGCACCAGTCTTGCAGGCTGGAGAGTGGCTCCCAGGTGCTCGGGGTTGCCTGTCTAGACAGGAGGCCCCACCAGACTACTCAGGCCCCATTAACTAAGAGGTCCAGAGAGAAACAGACCCAGTGAAGGCACCTGATTAATGACTTCAGGATTAAAATAATGGTATAAAGAGTGACTGACCATTAATTACCCACATTTACATGCTAATTTTGATATTTTTGCTTTAAAGAGACATAATACCAAGTCAGAAATTAGTTTCCTCTTTGAAACCTCAATTATCATCAATTTTGGTCAATTTACTCTAGCCTCGGTTTGCTTCTTAACTCCAGGGAGGAATCTCTCTGGCTTTACTTGAGTGGTCAGAACAGAAGTCTTCCAAGGCAAGGCAGCTCGGGCAATATCTAGGCCCTGGAGTGGCCCTTCAGCTGGGAATCAGGGAGCGCCAGAACCCTGATGCTTTGCTCTGAGACAGGCACAGATCACTGAAGGTCAGATAATCGCACCTGTGTATAAAGCATTGCATGTGTGTGGGGGGCAGTCCTCTTCTCTCAACTTTTATCCTGGTGATAGATCTATCTTACCTCTCACTTTCAACAGGAACTGAATATCCAACCATCCATTCTTTCCCCTCTACATACTCTGGTGTTTCAACAAATGGTGTTGAGAAAACTGGAAATTCATATGCAAAAGAATGAATCTGGACCCTAACTTTACATCATGTACAAAAATTAACACAAAATGGGTCAAACATCTACTCTAAAGAACACAAACTATAAATTATTAGAAGAAAACAGGTCAACATTAGGGGGAAAAGTTTCATAGCATTGGATTTGGCAATGATTTTCTGGGTATGACACCTAAAGAGCTGACAACAAAGTAAAAAATAGATAAACTGGGCTTTATCAAAATTAAAAAGTCATAAAGTTGGGACTTCCCTGGTGGACCAGTGGCTAAGACTCCTTGCTCTGAAATGCAAGGGGTCTGGATTTGATCCCTGGTCAGGGAACTAGATCTCATATGCTGCAACTAAAGATCCTGCATGCTACAACTAAGACCCAGTGCAGCCAAGTAAATAAATACAAATAAATATATTTTTTAAGCCATAAAATTAAAATTTCTGTGGACACAATCAACAGAGTGAAAGGGCAACCCACGAATGGGGAGAAAATAATATATTTGACAAATCGTATACTTGCAAATCATGTATCCATCATGTATCCGATATCGAGAATATATAAAGATCTCCTCCAACAGTTCAGCAAAAAGACAACCTGATTAAATAATAGGCCAAAGAGTTGAATACACATTTCTCCAAAGAAGACTTGTAAATGGTCAATAAGCCATGAAAGATGGTCAGTATCATCATTGCTATTGTTCAGTCTCTAAGTCCTGTCTGATTGCAGCACAACAGGCTTCCCTGTCCTGCACTATCTCCCGGAGTTTGCTCAAACTTCTATCCATTGAATTGGTGATGCCATCCAACCATCTCATCCTCTGTTGCACCCTACTCCTTTTGCCTTCAATCTTTCCCAGCGTTGGGGTCTTTTCCATTGAGTTGGCTCTTTGCATCAAGTGGCCAAAGTATTGGAGCTTCAGTTTCAGCATTAGTCCTTCCAATGAATATTCAGGACTGATTTCCTTTAGGATGGACTAGTTGGATCTCCTTGTTGTCAAAGGGACTCTCAAGAGTCTTCTCCAGCACCACAGTTCAAAAGCATCAATTTTCCAGTGCTCAGCCTTCTTTATGGTCCAACTCTCACATCTATACACAACTACTGGAAAAACCATAGCTTTGACTCTACATTTATTTTTCAGCAAAGTGATGTCTCTGCTTTTTAATACGCTGTCTAGGTTTGTCATAGCTTTTCTTTCAAGGAGCAACCTTCTTTTAATTTCATGCCTGCAGTCACCACCTGCAGTGATTTTGGAACCCTGCCCCCCGCCCCAAATAAAGTCTCTCACCGTTTCCATTGTTTCCCCATCTATTTGCCATGAAGTGATGGGACCAGATGCCATGATCTTCATTTTTTGAATGTTGAGTTTTAAGCTAGCCCTTTTCCACTCTCCTTTCACCCTCATCAAAAGGCTTTTTAGTTCCTCTTCACTTTCTGACATTAGAGTGGTATCATCTGCATATCTGAGGTTGTTGATATTTCTCCCTGTAATCTTGATTCTAGTTTGTGATTCATCCAGCCTGGCATTTCGCATGATGTACTCTGCATGTAAGTTAAACAAGCAGGGTGACAATATACAGCCTTGACGTACTCCTTTCCCAATTTTGAACCAGTCCGTTGTTCCATGTCTGGTTCTAACTGTTGTTTCTTGTCCTGCATACAGGTTTCTTAGGAGGCAGGTGAGGTGGTCTGGTATTCCCATCTCTTTAAGAATTTTCCATAGTTTATTGTGATCCACACAATCAAAGGCTTTAGTGTAGTCAATGAAGCGGAAGTAAATGTTTGTTTTTTTTTTTAATCCCCTTGCTTTTTCTATGATCCAACAGATGTTGGCAATCCGATCTCTGGCTCCTCTGCCTTTTCTAAATCCAGCTTGTACATCTGGAAGTTCTCAGTTCCTATACATTTAAGCCTAGCTTGAAAGATTTTGAGCATTACCTTGGTAACTTGTGAAATGAGTGCAACTGTACAGTACTTTGAACATTTTTTGGCATTGCCTTTCTGATTGGAATGAAAACTGACCTTTTCCAGTCCTGCGGCCACTGCTGAGTTTTCCAGATTTGCTGGTATATTGACTATAGCGCTTTAATACTATCATCTTTTAGGATTTTAAATAGCTCAACTGGAATTCCATCACCTCCACCAGCTTTGTTCATAGCAATGCTTCCTAATGCTTTGACTTCACATTCCAGGATGTCTGACTCTAGGTGAGTGACCACACCACCATGGTTATCTAGGCCATTAAGACCTTTTTTGTGTAGTTCTTCTGTGTATTCTTGACATCTCTTCTGGTTCTGTTAGGTCCTTGCTGTTTCTGTCCTTTATTGTGCCCATCTTTGCATGAATTGTTCCCTTAGTATATCCAGTTTTATTGAAGAGATCTCTAGTCTTTCCCATTCTATTGTTTTCCTTTATTTCTTTACATTGTTCACTTAAGAAGGCTTCTTCCCTCCCTTGATATTCTCTGGAACTATGCATTCAGTTGGATATGTCTTTCTCTTTCGCCTTTCAATTTTCTTCTCTTCTCAGCTATTTGTAAGGCCTCCTCAGACAACACTTTGCCTTCTTGCTTTTTTTTTTCCCCTTGGGGATGGTTCATTAATTATTAGAGAAATGTAAATCAGAATCACAATGATGGGATCATCTCATACCCATTAGGATGGTTGCTATCAAAAATCAAAGAAACAAACAAAAAAACAAATAAATTCCAATAAAACAGCACTGGTGAGGATGTGGAGAACTTGTAATCCTTGTGTACACCGGTGGGAAAATAAAATGTAACAGAGTGCAGTGGCTGTGGAAAACAGTATGACTGTTCCACAAAAATATGAAAAAAATAGAATTACTGTGTGATCCAGCAATTCCGCTTCTCCTCATAAACCCAGAAGAATTGGAAGCAGAGTCTGGAGGAGGTATTTGTATACCCATGTGCATAGCAGCATTATTCATAATGGCCAAAAGGCAGAAGCAACCCAAGTGTCCACTGACAGAGAATGGATAACAATTGTATATACATACAATGGAGTAGTATCCAGCCTTAAAAAGGAAGGAAATTCTGACACATGCTACAATAAAGCTAAGCCCTGAAGGCATTATGCTAAGTTAAACAAACCACACCCAGAGGACAAATGCTGTAAGATTCCACTTACATAAGTGACCTAGAGTAGTCAAATTCACTGACAGAAAGTAGAATGGCGTTGCCAGGGACTAGGGTAGTGGGGAGCTACTGTTTAATGGGTACAGAGTTTCAGTGCTGCAAGAGGAAGACTCTGGAGTGGTATAACAAAGGGTACATACTTAACATTTCTGGACTGTATGCTTAACAATAGGAGAAGGCAATGGCACCCCACTCCAGTACTCTTGCCTGGAAAATCCTATGGACGAAGGGGCCTGGTAGGCTGCAGTCCATGGGGTCACGAAGAGTCAAACATGACTGAGTGACTTCACTTTCACTTTTCACTTTCATGCATGGGAGAAGGAAATGGCAACCCACTCCAGTGTTCTTGCCTGGAGAATCCCAGGGACGGGGGAGCCTGGTGGGCTGCCGTCTACGGTCGCACAGAGTCGGACACGGCTGAAGTGACTTAGCAACAGCAACAACAGCAACAAAATGATGGTAAACATTGTGGTATTTTACTACACAATTTTTAAAAAGTCCATGCAATTAAGCTTGCCCCCGTTGAGAATGTAATTTGATGGGACAAAAACCCAAGGCTTCATATAATTTGCTAAATTTAAAAAATACTTAAGGAACTTTAATTACTATATGGTTATGTAAATGACTAAGTTGATAAATTAAGCATAGAACAATTTGCTAAGATAGATCCTAGGTTAACAGATAATGTGCAGAATTGGTTAAGGTGTTTCTATGTTTATATTTAGGGAAAATGTTTTAACTATTAGATAGCTTCAGCATTTAATGCATGAGTGTGCAAAGGTGAGATTTTAGAGTTTTTAAAACTGATAAGACAAGTCCTTTGTTTTTTAGGTGGCACCATGTTGAGATTTATCTATTATCAAATTAATCTCAACAAAAATGTTAAAAAATTAAGAATAAAGTTCTACCACCCAGATTTAACTTTATTTCCTTTCCAGTCATTTTTTCCATGCATAGATTTAAAAAGCACTTAGTTACGATCATATTACATATGAATAGTTACCATTATTTTTAAAAGGTTGCAAATATAATAGATCACAGAATGTGTAAATTTTTGTTTAATTTCCACTTCTTTATGTCTGGAAAATTACAGGATTTCAGGATATTCCCCCTCTTCTCTAGTATATTTTGGTACATTATAATATTTTCCTTATTATGATAAAATTGAAATGATGTAATTTAAAATTGAGGGACTTCCCTGGAAGTTCAGTGATGGAGACTCTGTGCTGCCACCGCAAGGAGCACAGGTTCGATACCTGGTCAGGGAATTAAGACGCTGAATCCTGCGGCCCAAAAAATAAATAAAATTAAAACTGTAAAGAGCATTTTCTAAGTTATGGATTATTTCCTTAGAATCTATTCCCGTAAACAAAGTTCAAAATCAAGATTTAAACATTAAGGGTTTTCATAATTGTAAGGGTTTTGATGCTGTCAAATTGTTTACCAACCTAAAAAATGTCCGACTGCTATCACACAGCACTCTTGCCAGCCTTTAAAATTATTAATTTTTGTTAATTTTTTTGGTGGAAAATTGTTATTTTACTTTGCACTACTTTGAACTTTTTGCAATATGTTTTTTTTCCTAATTGTACATCCTATGTTTTTCTTTCTCTCTTTTTTTTTTTTTTTAGTATTTACTCATGTATCTTGCTCATCTACAACTGGCTTCTATTTTTTAGTGATTGTATTTAATCTATACTTAGTAAGTAATAACACTTTGTATCATAGCTTCTGCAAATACTTTTCCCAGTCTATTGCTTACTTTTAAAATTTGACTATTTTAATTTAATTGACTTTTTAATTTACTATGATGAAATCAGCTCTTATTTTCGTTTTGTGTTTTCCAGGGAATATGTTGTGTGTGCAGAATGGGGTTAAAGGTAAATGATAATGAACCTACATTACTATCCAATAGTGTCATTTAGAAATAACACAGGAGCTGTTATATCATTCCTGACCCTGAGTCTGACACTTGCTCTGCTGAGTTCTTACTCCATCTCTCAGTCTGCCAAACCCTTTGGGTGAGGGTTGCCATATCAAATACAGGATGCCCAATTAAATTTGAATTTCAGATAAACAACAAATTAAAAAAAAATCAGCATGTCTTAAATATTTCATGGGCTATACTGATATTTTGAAAAATCATTCTTTGTTCATTTGAGATTCAACTGTAATTAGGCAGGCTGAATTTTTGCTACACCTGGCACTCCTACTTGGGGCTAGTTTATTAACACTCGCTTCCTTAACATCATCCTGTATTATGGTTGAGGGTGGGGATGGTGGGAGCTTACAGAAGCTAGTATCTGTTTTCAGAGTTTGTACTCTGGTTTCCCACAGAATTTTTGCAGTCAGAAACATAATCTCCTGGACTATTTCAATGACTGCTAGAAGAAAGAGCACTGTGTTTTCCTGCTACCTAATGCAGAGTTTTTTTTTCCTGTGGTCATGTATGGATGTGAGAGTTGGACTGTGAAGAAGGCTGAGCGCCGAAGACTTGATGCTTTTGAACTGTGGTGTTGGAGAAGACTCTTGAGAGTCCCTTGGACTGCAAGGAGATCCAACCAGTCCATTCTAAAGGAGATCAGCCCCGGGATTTCTTTGGAAGGAATGATGCTAAAGCTGAAAGTCCAGTACTTTGGCCACCTCATGCGAAGAGTTGACTCCTTGGAAAAGACTCTGATGCTGGGAGGGATTGGGGGCAAGAGGAGAAGGGGACGACAGAGGATGAGATGGCTGGATGGCATCACTGACTCGATGGACGTGAGTCTGAGTGAACTCCGGGAGTTGGTGATGGACAGGGAGGCCTGGCGTGCTGCGATTCATGGGGTCGCAAAGAGTCGGACACGACTGAGCGACTGATCTAATGCAGAGTTATCCACATGTATCTGATCACAGAACCACCTGAGGCTCTCGTCCCCTGGGGAGTCTGATTCTTTCAGCGTGAAGAAGGATCCAAGTGCCAGCAGTTTTCACAAGAGCCCAGGTGGGATTCTCCTGGTCAGATAAGTCTGTGGAACTCTGGCAGCCCTGGCATTGGAGGCCTCTGAGTAACACCTGGCAGGAAGTCACGGTCCAAGACAGATTCAGATCTCCCACTCTTACAACCTACTCAAAATCACTGACACAACATTCCGCAGTGCTGATCATCCTTGTAAGTTGCTCTGCCGTTCACGAAGTTCATCCCTTTTGGTCTTCATTCTTAATTCTTCAGGAAAGCAGGGAAGCTTATTTCCGCTTTACAGAGGAGGACAGGGAGGCTCACAGGGGCTAAGATCACACGGCAAGTTCTAGAAGCCGCCCGAGCAGCAAAGCCCGCTTTCTTTCCACCCCACCAAGCTACCTCTTTTAGCCTGCAAAACGTCCGTGGGGACCACTAGAGCCGGATTTCAGGTGACTTCCGTTCTTAAATCTGCTGGCAGCCGCAGGCCTGCAATTAACAAACGAGGTGCAGCGATCGGTGCCTGCAATTATAAACAGAGGTGGAGGAGCGATCGGTGCCTGCAATTAACAAGGGGTGCAGAGATCGGTGTCTGCTATTAACAAATAGGGGTGGAGAGATCTGCGCGCTGCTAAGCGCAGGCACCCGGGCCCGCGGGCGAGCTGGGGCTGGACCCCGGTGGGCCGGCTCCGGGCGCTCCCGGTGCGGAGGGGCGGGCCGCCTTCCCACTGGTCCGCTCCAGCCGCGCGGCCTGCTGGCCACAGTTCCCAGCGGGCACCACCCGCTCGCGAGCCCTGCAGCCCGGAGCGGCGCGCGCCGGCCCGAGGGCGGGGACGTGCTCCGAGGACGCGCGCGGGGCTGGGCCTCCAACCGCCGCTCGCGGGGAAGAGGGCGGCTTCCCGCGAAGCCCGCCGCCGCCGCCGCCGACTCGGAGGTGCCGAGGGTTGTGGGGGAGCTCGGGGCGCGCGGGAACATCGCCGCCGCCCGGCGCGGCCCGGAGGTTGGTAGCTGGTGACCGTAGAGAGTCCTCGGGAAGTTAGGTGTTGACTTTTTGCTTAAGGTTGGAAGACAAAAAGAAACGCACCAGACGCTTTCCGTTTCCCATTCCCGTGCCTACGTGCGCGCCCGGAGGCGGGGCAGAGGACGCGCCGGCTCCCGCGCTGGAGACAAAGGCGGCGGCGGCGGCGGCGACAGTGGCCGTGCGCCCGGATCAGTGGCCGGCCGAGTCCGTGCGCGCCCCTGCCAGCGCCCCCTCTCCCTGGCCTCGTCCCAAGTTGGCATTGTTGCGCGAAGTGTGGACGCTGGACCCCTTGGCGGTCTTAGAAATGCGCCAGCCTGACTTGCTGCGGCTCCAGGGACAACGCTCCCCCTCACCCCCCCCAAAGTTAGAGACTTCTTGCTTTCTACTCTCCGGACTAAAGTTTCCCTCTTTTCTTTTACGCCTGACCTTTAGGTAGCATCAGTCTTTACGTGGGAAGGCCCTCCTCCCCGCAGTTCCTACCAAAGCGGGCGGGAGACGTACTAGGATGGATGGCATTGGCGTTAAGAAATGTCCCGCTTGATTGGTTCGTGGCTCTTGGATCAGGGCGGTCAGGCCATTGAGTTGGCACCCCGGGTGGTTTGTATCATATGGGGTGAAACTCATTGTTTCTGTCCTTACTGTTTTGTGTTCCTCCTTCATTCATTCGCAGGGCTAGGTGTTTACTGCCCCGTGGTAAATGCTGTGGGAACACTAGGAGAGGAGGGGGAAAGCTTTCCTGAGGAGGGGGCTTTATACTGGACTTTGAAGAATAAGTATGATTTTTTTTTCCTTCCGGTGTTCATGGTCCATCTTTTCTGTATTTTTTTTCCCCTCTTGTTCAGTGACAGACCATAATTGTCATTAAGTGTTGGATCTGAGCTCTGACCTGAAAGATTTAACTAATAGTAACAGGGATGATGTGCTTGTTAGGTGCTTTAAATCCAGTATTTCTAAATCTTGCAGTAACCGGGAAGGATAGTATTAACCCTCCTCACAGCAGAAGAAAGAAAGGCTTAGAGGAGATGCCAGAGCCACAGAGAGTAGGTGTTGGGGTCGGGTTTTGCACTTCTCTTTCTGGATCAAAGCCTATGCTTTATTTATTGTTTATTTTGCCCCCTCCTTGGGAAGTAGGTTATATAGACTAAGGGTGAAGGCCAAGTCTCTGGAGATAGCAGTCATTTTTGTGGGTGGCTCTATGTTGGTGTTAACTCTAGGTAATGTCAGGAACTAGCCAGGGTGATGGGCTTCTCTGGTGGCTCGGACAGTAAAGGATCCACCTGCAATCCTGGAGGTCCAGGTTTGATCCATGGGGTCTCCTCTCTCTTCCCAGGAGAAGGAAATGGCAACTCACTCCAGTATTCTTGCCTGGAGAATTCCATGGACAGAGGAGCCTGGAAGGCTACAGTCCATGGGGTCACAAAGAAGTGGACAGAAGACTGAGCGGCTAATGCTTTCAGCCAGGGTGAACCTTACTCATCTGGGCTCCTTCCAGGGCAGGGCCTAGCCGAGGGGAGGCGCTCCTTAACTGTTGCCTGGGAGCTCCCTGGCATGGGTGAGATCCTTGATGCCTTGTCGGGTGCTTTACCCTTTTTTTTTTGTTGCCATGGACTTCTTTCAAGTCTGGGGAAGCCAATTTTTAAAAGGCGTTAAAAATACATAGTTACAAATTCTATTGAAACAGCAGTCAAACTAGTACAAAACCCCCACAATTATACTGTATTTCTTTTTAAAAAAAATCAATCCATTAAGTATCAAAACTCAGTGCTGTATCAGATAAGGTCTCAGGATTTCAAAGCAGTGATGCCTATGTAAATGATATTTTGCAGTATTTGCAACAGTTGCACTGTGGCAGGACAGAATCTGTGACTCTTACTGGTGACAGAGTCCCTGGAAATGCTCTTGCTCTCCACACATATAATCAAATGCACTCCCGAATTTCAGAGGTTTGTGAAAATAAAGATGTATGAGAAAAGGCATTGAAGTTCATGGGTGGAATTCAGGAGGCCATGAACGCCTTGTGGATAGAGGGCTGGGTGTCTAGGTTACACGCCCGGCTTGGTGGTTTTTCTTCCTGCACTGTCTTGCTGGCCACCCTATAGCATTACAGTTTGTTTCCTTCTCCTTCAGTTCCTGTCTCCTTTCCCTCAGGTTCACAGTTGTTTTTGATGGTCAAAGCTGTTGAAAGAGAATTGCTGGATTGTTTACCTGCTCCATCTGCGTTGGTCTTGCTCTGCATAATTCTGCTGGAGAATATTCCCACAACAGTGGTTTTGTTATCTAAAGCATGACTACCTTCCCTTCTTTCCTTCCCTCCAATGATGTATGGTGTTACCAGTGTCAGGAAAGAAGGGAGTTATCACTACATGTCCTACAGATGTTTTAAATCTTCAGATGTTATTGTGAACAATTTGATGGTAGTACATTTAAATATTCAGGTGACATGGACAGGTTTTTTGAATAAAATACCTCATAAGACACAAGAGCTAGAAAATTTGTGTAGTCCCATATCTGTAAAGAAATTAAATTTGTATTTAAAAACCTTTTCAGAGTAGAATTTCCAGGCCCAGATGGCTTCACTAGTGCAATATGACAAACATTTAAAAAAATAAAAAGGAAGAAATACTCCCTGACTGCTTTTATGAGGCCAGCATAACCTTGTTACTAAAGCTTGATAAGGAGGTTACAAGAAATTCTAGGCCAGACTCTCATGGAAAAGACACAAAAGCCCTAAAAGGAAGTATTGGTAAACCAGATCTAGTGACCTATACCTGTATTTATGGGACCCTGCTTATTTAACTTATATGCAGAGGACATCATGAGAAACGCTGGGCTGGAAGAAGCACAAGCTGAAATCAAGATTGCTGGGAGAAATATCAATAACCTCAGATATGCAGATGACACTACCCTTATGGCAGAAAGTGAAGAGGAACTAAAGAGCCTCTTGATGAAAGTGAAAGAGGAGAGTGAAAAAGTTAGCCTAAAGCTCAAGATTCAGAAAACTAAGATCATGGCATCTGGTCCCATCACTTCATGGGAAATAGATGGGGAAACAGTGTCAGACTTTATTTTTGGGGGGCTCCAAAATCACTGTGGATGGTGATTGCAGCCATGAAATTAAAAGACGCTTACTCCTTGGAAGGAAAGTTATGACCAACCTAGATAGCATATTCAAAAGCAGAGACATTACTTTGCCAACAAAGGTCCGTCTAGTCAAGGCTATAGTTTTTCCAGTGGTCATGTATGGATGTGAGAGTTGGACTGTGAAGAAGGCTGAGCGCCGAAGAATTGATGCTTTTGAACTGTGGTGCTGGAGAAGATTCTTTAGAGTCCCTTGGACTGCAAGGAGATCCAACCAGTCCATCCTAAAGGAGATAAGTCCTGGGTGTTCATTGGAAGGACTGATGTTGAAGCTGAAACTCCAGTACTTTGGCCACCTCATGCAAAGAGTTGACTCATTGAAAAAAACTCTGATGCTGGAGGGATTAGGGGCAGGAGGAGAAGGGGACGACAGAGGATGAGATGGCTGGATGGCACCACCAACTCGATGGACATGAGTTTGGGTGAATTCCGGGAGTTGGTGATGGACAGGGAGGCCTGGTGTGCTGTGATTCATGGGGTTGCAAAGAGTTGGACACGACTGAGCGACTGAACTGAACTGGAGCCGTGACCAAGTTGGATTTACTCCAGGAATGTAAACTTTGTCTAACATTAGAAAATCAATAATTGTAATTTAGCCACAGAATAAAGGAGAAAAACTACTTAATAAAATTCACCCATTTGTGATAAAAATTCTTTGTAAGCTAAAACATTGAGATTTAAAACACTTAAAATAATAGATGGTAAATCACCGCTCCACAGATAACTCTGTGGATTCATTATAAGCCCAATTGAAATCCCAACAGATTTTTTTTCAAAAATAGCCGATAAGCTAATTTTAAAATATATATGGGAATTCTAGACGATCTTAGTAAAGGAGCAAAGTTGGAAGATTTAAGCTGCTGGATGAGTATGTAGTTTGTCAGTGTGGTGTGGATACAATGCCAGATAGACCATGGAACCGGGTAGAGAATCCATAAACAGGCTCACACATCTGAGATCTCTTGATTGATAACAGAAGTGGCTCTGCAGTGCTCTAGAGAAAGGACAGTCTTTTCAGTCAGTGTTCCTGGGCCAATTGGTTATCCAAATGGACAAGGTGAATTTTGATCATCTACCTCACCCTGTATACAAAAATTAATCGATATGTCATACGGCTAAGTGGGAGATCTGAAACAAGAAAGCTTCTGGAAGAAAGCAAAGTAGAACACCTTTATGACAAGGTTTATTGAATAGGACACAAAAAACGCTAATTATAGAAGAAAATATTGGTAAGAACTACTGTTCATGGCAAGATTCCATAGAGAGAAAAGGCAACTTGCATGATGGGTGAAGGTATTTGTAAGGGCTATATCCAATAAAGGACTCATACCCAGAATGTAGAAACAGTTTTTCACAAATCATTGAGAAAAAGATAGCCCAGCAGAAAAATGGGCAGGTCACTTCCCAAAAAGGATTTTCAAATACACAATAAACATGAAAAAGGGATTAACCTCATTAGGAATTGCTGCTGCTGCTGCTTCTGCTAAGTCACTTCAGTCATGTCCAACTCTGTGCGACCCAATAGACAGCAGCCCACCAGGCTCCGCCGTCGCTGGGATTTTCCAGGCAAGAACACTGGAGTGCATTAGTAATTAGGGAAATACAAATTAAAACTATAATGGGATATCACTCTATACTCACCGGAGTGGCTAAAAAACACAAAACCCTGTCAATGCTGAGTACTGGGTAGAATATGGAAAACTGGACCTCTTATACATGATGGTTGATGGGTATGGAAGTTAGTATAACTGTTTTGGAAATTGTTTTGCAGTATTGCAGTATCATTACTAAAACTGGGCAGATGCATCTCCTATGACTGAGCTACTCTGTTCTTGATAAACTCTGAACAGTAAGGCAGATACATTTGCACCGAAAGACATGTAATAGTATGTGCAGAGCAGTATTATTCCTAATAGCTTGAAGTTGAAAACAACTCACGTGTTCATCAGTAGTAGAATGGACAAAAGTGTAAGCAAATTGCTTATACAATGGAATTCGCCACATTAATGAGAATGAACAAATCTGCTTAACACACAACATGGATGAGACTTGCAAAGGTAGAACTGAAAAAGGTGGACACAGCAAGAGTTAGTGCTTTGTGAATCCATTTTTTTTTTTTGGGAAGTTCAAAAATGGGCAAAACTAAATAAACTAGGGTGTTAGGAGTCGTGCTAGTGGTCACCTTTAGTGGAATTGAAAGGACAGAGAGGGAATTCAGTTTTTTATCTAAGTAGTAATTACTGGAATGAGTTTGCTTTTTTGAAAGCCTTATACTTTAAAAAAAAAAATTAAGCATACTTTAATACAAAATTCACTTAAAATATATTATTAAAATTTTTGATTCATTCAGCTGCCCCTAATCTGGGGAGTGTAAGATGTGGTGAGCATGATTCTGGTGATCAAAAAGGCTTCAAATAGGTTGAGAATTTTCCAGGGAAGGGATACAATATCACATCAGTAACTTTTCTGAACTAGGGGCTTATGCATCTGCCTGCTTTTCTTCCAATCTTGAACAGCAGAGATCTGGCTCAAGGGCAGTTCGTATAAAAGGACTTAGAGTTATGTTGGATATTAAGATTGACAGCAGTGTGAGATGGAAGCTGAAAAATGCTAAGTTGAGAACTGAATACAAAATTTTGTTGTCAGGTTTCATTTTCTTGCAGCTTAAGTTTTTAGTTTATAACAGTTAGATTAAAATATTCTGATGTTTTATATAAACCCTTTTAATGAAGTACTTTCCTCCCACTTGACCATGAACTAATTGAGGATAGGGGTGGCATATTAGTTTCCTATTGTTTCTGTAACGAATTATCATAAACTTAGTGGCTTAAAACAGCAGAAATTGGTTATTTTATAGTTTTGGAGATCAGAAGTCCAAACTGGGTTGTCAGGGTAGTGTTCCTTCTAGAGACTCCGTGTGGTGGGGTGGGGGCGGGGCGGGGCGAGGGGGAGGCGTCTTTTTTTCTTTGCTAATGTTCTCTGTTGCTTACATTCCTTTATTCTTGGCCCCTTCCTCCATCTTCAGAGCGTGTCCCTCTGACCTCTGCTTCCATCATCCTCTCTCCTGTCTGTCCCTGACCTGCCTTCTTCCCTCTTAGCAGGACTCTGTGCTTACATCAGGCCCATGTCGATTATTGGGGATAATGTCCCCATCTTGACATTTTTAACTGAATCACATCTGCAGAGTTGCTTTGCCATGTAAGGTAACATATTTACATGTTCGGGAATTAGGGCATGGACGTTTTTCTAGGGGAGCCATATCTGGCAGATCTTCCAGATAGAATCTTTCTATTTTGTCTTCACAAATAGCACAGTTCCTGATTCTCTGTAGGAGCTCATTGATGTTTGTCGAACGAAGGAATGAGTTCCAGTTTTCACTGTTTGAAGTCTAGTTTCCCAAGAGGAGAAATGATGGTCTTGTCCTACTCTGGCTCTGCACACCTGGAATTTTGTGTTCAGCTCCAGGTACCTGTACTGTAAAGAGACAACTGACAGCTGATTAAGGGTCTGGGAACCAAGCCATGGAAGAAATGATTGAAGGCAGCCTGGGGGTTTGTCCTGGAAGAGGGCTTGGGGTGGAGCGGATGGCATTAATTATCTTTCAGTATTTATAAGTATGATTGGCAAGAATAATGAATTATTCTTTCAGTATACTTAATACTAGTGGGAATAATACTAAAGACAACAAAAATAAGCATTTTAGAGCTTACTGTGGTCAGCGTAATGTTCTCTCTCTTTGTAAACGCATTTAGTTGTCGTGGCAACTCTCAGACGGTAGTTACCATCTCCATTTTATAAGTAAGGGCATTGAAGCACCAAGAGGTCATGCAACTTGTACTAGGTCACACAGCTAGAAAGTAGCAAAGCTGGGATTCAGCCTTTGGCGTTCTGACTCCAGAGCCATGCTTTAAACTATCACACTATCCTGCCTCCGTGCCTTTAGTTTCTCCAGGTGCAGTAAGTCTAGTAGCAGAGTGCTTTTTAGAAATGGAGGGGCAGATTTTGACTCAGTTTAAGAAAAAAAGAGCTAACAATAAGAACTTCTTTGAAATAGAGTTTCCCTTCTTTGTAGTGTTACTGGACATGGTCAGGTAGGGTATTGTATTGAGTTGGCCAAAAAGTTCATTTGGGTTTTTCTG